>NC_056728.1:1458390952-1458533452 GCF_019279795.1 Protopterus annectens
TCACAAGGTTAGAAATACACAAGACTTAAATATTCAACACAATGCGATCTACTAGGGCTAGTGATGTATATATGCAGTAATAAAGTGGAGCAAGCTATTATTTTAATATGGACCTGAAGCATACTATGAGACAATTTCATACTTGAAGAAAAATGTATAGAAAGCTAGGAGTAAAAGACTTTCAGTAAACCTGAAGAAATTTAATTAGGTATGCCTAGCGTTAACATTTCTTGTACAATGAATACTACAAAAACAGGGCAAAAAGTCAGAATCTTGCAAAGAGTTGTGGGCGGGATTACACAAAATATTGAAAGACAGTTCCATTATAGACCTGAGTCATACAAACTAGGCCATAGTCATTTTAAAGCAATCTGTGAATATCTGTAGTATAAGTTTTAATCAATACAGCTCAAAAACGATAACTGGAATTAACGCAAAAAGTACCTCAGGACTGGAACCACACAAGGTGCTTTTGTAAAACCAAGTTTATTTCAATAATCCACAAGTTAAAATCACTGCTAGTGATTAACACTAGTTAATTAATGAGAGTATAAATGGGTTAACTAGTTTTCAAATGGTCATTTGAGGAAGTCTTTATGGGAAAGACGAAAACGCTGGTGTATAGAATTGCATTAATGTGGTGTGCATCGGTGATTTTAACTTGTGGATTATTGGAACAAACTTGGTTTTACAAAAGCAGCTCGTGTGATTCCAGTCTTGAGGTACTTTCTGCATTGATAAGTTTTAATCAAGTTTTCTGATAAGCTGTACTTCCTAGTGTATTCTGAGCCCTAGCAATTTCGTTAATCTTGACTCCATAATAGGTATGAAAATGAGAGCAGTGAAGTAATAAAGGAAGTAGTGCATGTCATGAGCTGTTAAAACACAGGAGTTCTTTCACAGATAAGGTTTGCAGTTATTGTCATGGGATTTTGAGAAAATATATTTGATAATTTATGTGTAACAAAAAGCAAGGATATTTTCTAATGCCTAATTATCCAACTACTGTGCACTTTGAGTAGAGCACAACAAAACACATCATTTACCCCAATTTCTAACACAGTTTTCATTGTACTGATACTGTAATTTAATGTGTAGACACTAAACCAGATCTACCATCTAAAGGGCTGAAGTTAACTGTACTTATTGTGCAAGACACTGCAGTCTCATCCAGCAGGTCTCTTCCTATGACTATGACATCATATGCATTTTTTAGAAAGTAGATGGCAGGGAAGTGGGGCAATGTTTTGTACTTTAAATGAGTGCTAGTTGCATATGTGCAAAAAAGGACTGTGTGAGTATACATGTTGTTGTTGTTCTTTTGGCTTTTCCCAGTTAGGGGTCGCCACAGCGGAACTCCGGTCCACTAATGATTGGCAGTAGGTTTTAAGGTGCCGAGTTGCCAGCTCAACGCCCAACCTTCAACGAAGGCACGCCCATTCACGCATGTCTTTCGGAATGCCACTCGACCATGGGGAGGACATGCAGACTCCACACAGAAAGCACTCCCCGCACTCCAGCCGAGAATCGAACAGGAAAACCTCTTGCTGTGAGGCAACAACACTACCGCTTCACCAGCACGAGTATACATATGTATGAAAAATGAAAAAATGGAGAAATTACAGATGTATTGCAGAGGTCAAATTACAAGCTAGTAAGGACAACAGACGTTCAGCAAAACCAAGTGATTGTGAGTAGGATAACAAAGGACTGAAGCTTCAAAGAATAATGTCTGCAAAGGGAAGCACCAGGACATGTTAGAAATACACAAAAAACTATTTGAAGCTATGAGTCTTGTTTTCTGATGACACAGTACAGGGCCTGTAAGGCGACAAAGGTGGCAGTAAGCACTTGTGCAGCAGGTTGACATGCCATTCCAGTGACAAGCAAGCACTAAGTATAGCACGGCACAGATTGTTCTGGATGTCCTGGGGCCCATAGCTATTATCATTCCAGGTTAAAAGTCTGTTCTCTCCTGCAGATTACAAGATATGTAATGGAATGCATTCCCTTTTTCTTCTGTAGAACAGTTGATACAAATGTGTGGAAGGGACCAGAGTGCAGAAATCAAAAAATATTAATTTATTACTAATAATCAAAATTGCAAGCATCAGTAATGTTATGTCTTCTGCAGATAACTATGCCTACATGAATGTCCATCAAAGATAACTGCATGGACCTATGGTAGATGCTCCTTGAGATAAGTATCTGTAGTGAGTGCTCATCACGCATCCCATCCCTCATCACAATGGCCAGGTACATGTGATTCTCATGATTTCATTCCTCCTGAATAGTCCACAGAGGTGTTATGATTCACATACATGTCTGTCTGTCTGTGTTGCCCTGACAACGCTGTTTTAGATAATGGAAATGATCTTCAATGGGCTCTCCATTTTCCACAGCAGGATATTTAATGTGCTGATAAAGCCTTCTGAAAAATAAGAGTACTTAATCTGGTATGGAATCATGACATGGAGACTGAAAACTTCCCCGAGGGTAGCCATTTCCATTGTGCTAGGTGACAAAAAATAAAAATAATAAATAAATAAACTACCTAAATAAAGTTTTATTTATCCTTGTTGAACAGGTTAGTCTCACTCACATAACAACTCTTTTCAAGGGGAAACCTGAAGTGGTATTTATACTACTACTACTAGGAGAAATTTGAACTGGGTATCAAGAAACGTCGCTTACTTTTTTTGATGGGTACCGTGGGAAATGTTTGCATCCACTTGAACTACCAAAATCTGAAGCAGTTGGCACCATGGCTTAACATTTTATGTGAAAGACTGCCATGCTCATAAGTGTATCACCCCCTAATGCTGCACTGCAGGGTCTGGAGGAAAAAATAGAACCACAGCTTTCTGGTCTTCAAGTATCAAAGGTGAGCATGCAACATGTTGAGCCTCTGACATTGAAAATGCAAAACAAGTAACGGCTGCAGCAGTTATACCAACCATTTTTTTTCTTTTCCCCTTGGTAACTGAGGCTCTGGGAAAGCTGTGACTAGCAAACAGGGAAATAAATAAATAGATAAACAAAATAAAGCAAGTGACTAACTTTGGAAACAGTTAGAAGGACCTGCCTTTTTCTTTCCCCTCAGAAACCAAGGCAAATGGAGAAAAATAGGTTCTAATACAAGTAACAGATGTGATTTCAGTGCATGCGTGTGTGTGTGTGTGTGTGTGTGTGTGTGTGTGTGTGTGTGTGTGTGTGTGTGTGTGTGTGTGTGTGTGTGTGTGTGTGTGTGTAACTGAAACATGATTGTAGTGTGGAGAATGGGGATTGGGGAGCCATTAGACGCTATGGATACATTCAACTTAAGTACCTTAATGGCATCACCATCAGCTTGAGAACTGGCAGAGGAGGAAACACTGGGCACCCAGGAGTACTCTAAATGTAACTTAATGGCACTAACAGAAGTATGGGGATTAGGGGTGAGGAGAAACACTAGACACCAGGGGATACTCTCAGTATAATTCCTTTAATGGTACTGCATAAGTAAGGGGAATAGAAGCATAGAAAAACACTAGACACCAGAGAGTGGTCAAAAGGTAAGTGCCTTAACAACACTGACAGCAGTAGACACCAGGGCATGATACTTAAATGCCATAATGGCATTGACTGCAGTATGAGGATTGCATTGGGAGGATTCACTAGACCCAAGGAAATTATAATTAAGTGCCTTAACTGCACTGACATCATTATGCGGAGCCAGCCTTGTAAACTGGCACCCTTGTCAAAAAGAATGCATGCCCCCTTGAACTGCCCAACACATCCTGGCCTGTTTGCACTATCTAGATTACTTTTTTCTTCCTTTTTGTCACAATTTGCCTTAATTTTCAGTATTGTCCTCCAATTATATATTCTTTCGGCATCTAACAAGACTGCTCTCTGATAACTGTGGAGGAAACACTTGCATTAACCCTTGAGATTTCTAGATCCTCTGAGATACATTTTGAAAATTTTTTAAACAACCTTTTTATCTAATGATTACCGTAACAAAAATCATGATCAAATAAAGAAATGTAGTCTTACTTTTTAAGTTTGTATTTTCCTTGCATCTTTTCAGTACATCATAATTGACAAAGACTACACTTCAAAAACTGCAGTGGAAATAACTGCATTAAGCGAGAGATCTAAGGACCACTAGACCCCACAAAAAGCCACAAAGTTTCTAGATGCATTAAATGCATTTTAAATTTTTTCGAACAACCTTTTCACTCAGCAATAGTCTGAACAAAAATCATGATTAAGGAAAGATATTTGGTCTTTCTCTTCAACTCTTTGCTTTTTCCCTGCATTCTTTCAACACATCCTAACTGACCAAGACTACCCTGCAATAACTAAATTAAGCTGGGGGTCTGAGGGCTGCTAGGCACTCCAAAGCCATGGGATTATAAGTGCTATGAAATGCATTTAGAGATTTTTTCCAACCTTTTGATCCAGTGATGGTCTGAACAAAATATCATGTTCATGAAAAAATGCAGTCTTATTTCAAGGAAGAATTAAGCTGCATCCAAGTTTTAATTTAATGCTTAAAGCTTCAAGGAAACAGTTTACAATAACCTGAGAAGATAAATGCTTGTGAAGGTACATATGTCATATTTTGGAATAGGTAGTCACTTTCTGTGTCTGCCCTCTGGTGTTAAATATATGAAGCTGCTGCTGTCATTTTTATAGCATGCCTTCTCACCCCCTACCCCCAAAAGACAACAACCTTCTATGTGCCATCCTGATGTGAGACTGGGATGAAAAAAAAAAACAAATAGAACATAAAGACATGCTGTAGGTGGATTGGGCACTCTAAATTGGCCCTAAGTGAGTGTGTGTGTGTGTGTGTGTGTGTGTGTGTGTGTGTGTGTGTGTGTGTGTGTGTGTGTGTGTGTGTGTGTGTGTGTGTGTGTGTGTGTCCGTCCGTGTGCCTTCTGTGGTAGGTTAGGCTGGCAACTCGACACTGTAAAAACTCCACTGCCAATCATGAGTGGACAGGTGATCCGCTGTGGTGACCCCTAACCAGGAAAAGCCGAAAGAAGAAGTATATATAAACAACATGCATATTTGTACTCCCACAATAGATAGCTATATATGCATCAGATGTTTGATTGCAAGGAAAATTAAAAATAATAATAATACAGTGCTCCTGTACATGCTAAAGTTACTGTCCATGTATCCTTCTGAAATTAATGAGGAAAGTTAAAGAAATAATGTCCCCACTGTCCTCAGCCCAACAAAAGACTTAGTCACCTCACCTTTGAGGTTTAGGAAGAATGTTAAAGAAATAATAACATCGACCCCACCCTCACCCTCTCACACACAAGTGCAGCTATCTTTTGTATACCCCTATGAGCAGGGCGGGTTTTAAACTAGGCTGGGGTCAGGACAAAGATGATTGTAAGCGCATGCCAAAATCCACTTGTACAGCTTTGGTGTATGTGGGACACTATCCCCCAGAAGTTCTGATCTGGGTATTCCGTTATGCAATTTATCCCTTATTTTTTCTGAGAGATGACTGCTAAACTGAGCAAGTGACAAGACAGTCAGTAACTTTCACCCAGACAACCCCCATCAAGCAGTTATAGCCACTGCTATGTACAGTTCAGACATCTGATTGTGACAAAAGAGGACTGTGATTGCATTTCACCTTTGTTCCAAACAAACAGTCACCATGCATTTAAATTGTACAAGTTGCTTCACATAATCACATTAGTCCTGCAAAGCCAAAGTAATAGCAAACAGCAGCAGGCAGCTAGTCATTTTGCTCCACATAAGACAAACACAGCAAATATACCTACTCTGTCTGTGCACATCAGGTGTCCAGATATGTAGTCCGTCTTTCTTCTCACAAATGCACACTAGTCCTGCAAAGCCAGAGAGTGATTGTTTAAACTGCTGAAACTTTCATCCAGCCAATGCCAACCTTCACCCAGGACTTGTGGCCACAATGTCTGATGACTATGTGATATTATTTCCCTTCCACAGTCAACACAAGCAAAGTGCCACACATTGAAGTATACCAATCCAAGTTGCTCGACAGAAATCACCATACCAGAGAAACATTGCCAAAAATATCTGGTTGATCGCTGCCAGCATTGTTGTAAAGATAATAATAGCACTTATCTCACACTGCATTCCTCTCCTCAAGTAGCCACATAAATCACAATGTCAGAAATATTGGCAAAAATACATGGGTGATTACTGCCAGCAATATTGTAAAAATAATAGTAATAAAATTTACAGTAACATTCCTCTCACCTCAGCTGTCCACACAAAGCCAGAAATATTAGCAAAACAGTCTGATGAATTGCTGCCAGCTTAAAAGAAGCAATATTAACTCACTGCACTATTCATTTCCTCTATGTCCAAAATTGTGCAGAAAGCCCTTGATTTTATCTTGTTCAATTTAGTTAAAACAAAAAGAGCTCCTTCAGGCAGATTTGCACTTACTTTTGAATGTTGTAAAGTCTGTAATCCCATGATCTCACAATGTTTAAGGTAATATAAGATGACCTGAATGTTCTCAGATCAATTAGACCACTGCCCCCCCCCCAGAGTACACGCTTTATCATGGGTGACTTTTCTTTCAACAAGGATGCTTTATTTATTTATTTAGTTAGCTAGCTAGTTAATTGGTTAGTTACAACAAAGAAATATTGCTCTAATAAATAAGTAAATAAATAGAGAAAGCATGCCCCAAAAAGTACAGCACCATAATTGGTCACCTAGTTCGCCAATGGGTAAAGCCAGCTCTGTCATTTCAGGGATCGGAGGTGGAGGATTCATTAGACACCAAGGAAATAAAGTCAATTGCCTTACAATGGACTTGTTGTTGGGACAGATTTGTGTCCCAGAGACTCACCCTCTCTCTATGTCAGACAGAGTACTTCATTAACCATTTTTAAGTGCAACCTGGATAACAGGATGGGGAACTGAAAATACACCCCTGGGATTCCACTGTGTCCCTACTGGACAGGGGCAGTGGGTGCTGACTTGCCATAACATGGGCTAAATTCTTGGCTAGGCTTGTAAGGGCCTCAGGGCCAATAGCCTAGTAAGTTCCTATGATCCTTAATGGCACAGATATCTCTACAGGGATTGGGGGAGCTGGGGTGGAGGACATATTAGCCATCAGAGCATACTAGATGCATGCTGTAATGGCACCTTAATTATTATGGGATCATGGGTGGGAGGAATCATGAGAGGCAAGCAGATCAGGGACAGGTATGAGGACTGTGGAGAGTGTGTGTGTTTAAATATATGTATGTGTATGAATGTATACGTGTGTGTGTCTGTGTGTGTGTGTGTGTGTGTGTGTGTGTGTGTGTGTGTGTGTGTGTGTGTGTGTGTGTGTGTGTGTGTGTGTGAGAGAGAGACTAACTGGTGGGGCTGACAATGTCAACACAAGCAGAAGTTTAATACATTAGTAAATTTGGTTCAGAGACATACATATTGGCCAATTTAGAAGTGTTACCTCATAATGTCTGTCATGTTAGCCATTATGAGGTAGATCATAATCAGGCTGTTGTGGGAGCAGGACTCTTTAGTATGAGCCATGATGTTCATTCTAGGCCCTTTAATGAATCCTGTGGAAAATTATTACATAATTTATATTCTTCCAATAATAATTAAATGCACTACAGCAGCTTTTCAGAACATTAGGCTAAGGAACTATTTTACATCAAAAATATAAAAACGAATGCATATACTAAAAATAAATCAAATGCAAAACAGTTTAACAAGTAGCCCATTATTTAAGCACAATAATGAAATCCATTGTGGGTGTTATAGGGAAATAATGGATCTTCCAGGGGTAGAGGGCATTCTAATGGAGGCATTCTTCTTCAGAACTCTCCTGGCCTGGCAGTTACTACCCTGTAATGCTCTCCCTGTCAAGCGTTGCTGCTTGCTTGTATGAAGACTTGCCAAAACACTAGCAAGCAAGCAGAAATGTTTGCTTGTGTTTTGGCATGTCCTCATCCCAGCAGGCTATATGAACCCCAGAAGGCTAGGGGGGTAAAACAGTGCTACTGTGCATTGTGGTCTTGATATTGCCCAGTATATCTGTTCTGCCATGTATATAATTTTCAGGCAGGAGCTCAATGTCATATGATGTCACTTCTGTTGCAGTGGAATCCATGTCATCAAAGGCTGCAGGGGTCTTGCCTAGAGGTAGGTGGTTTAGTGCTAGTGCCTTCATCATCATCAAGTTAAATCATCGGGTCCATTATGACTGGCAAGACAACCGTATTGGACATGGTGTCAAAGGATCTTAACCAGATTAAAATGACATCTAACAGTGAGGAAAAGGCAATGGAATTTCTAAACTCCTCATGGCAATCCATGCAAATTCATTTATTATACATTCTGGCTGTAGGCTGTGCTCTAAACTTTCATACCCGTTCCCAGACTTAATGTTTTCATTAGGACTACAACCAGTGGCAATAATCTCTTGTTAGAAACAGTCCTCACATAGGCACATAATGAGTTGCATTGTTTGCACTCACAGTCAGGTGTCAGAACTGTGTCATATAAAATTGTCAGGGGAGACTACTGCAGATCTTCATTGTTGTTTATTATTGTGTATATCAGTTTAGTGACCTCCTCCATATTACAATTGTTATCCAGGAACAGGAATTCCCTTTTTCTCTGAGAGAAGTTTGTTAGGATAGTCTTTCACTGTTGTTAGTAAAGCTAGCTGCTACCATTGTTTGCCATATTTTCTCTGGGGTGCAACTTCAGTCATGGCTTTCCTTGAATGGCAGATTGCTTACCACTTTTTATGTCACAATTCTTTAATGTTTGTTGCACGGTCTTGCATGCGTATTTCCTGTACTGGTTCCATGGTCATATCTTGTTTTTTTAAACTCCATTGATACTAGTGCTGTTGAATTGGGTACATGGTTATGACTGGTCACATAGACTATTTCTGAAGCTCACTTCAAGGTATTCCACAGTCAGTGTATGAGCTTTTGTGGAGACACCACCAATTGGTGTTGGGCTTTTTTTAGTAATATTGGTAGCCATTGACAAGAATAATTTCTCCCCTGCAGACAGCTGCAGTGCCCTTAGATGTACCTTAATAGGGATCATCTTCTTTCATGTTGAGGATGTGCACAGGTTAAGTGATCTCACTTTTTCTGTGATACACCCACACATCTGCTTTCCTGCATGCCTGCTATTAAGAATTTGTTTATGTATAATTGCCCTGCAGTTGTTGCAGTTACTAGTGGAGATGTTCTGAGTGTGTGCTTCCCAAACACTGTGCCGATGGCATTCCTGGACCCAGACATGATATATGTTTCAGTCATATACAATCATTCCACTGGTGACAATTTCAGATGTTCATACTGCAAGACTCAGAGATGCAGGCAATGCCTTTGTGTTTCCTGATATTTTGATATGCAGCCATATAGTCAGACTGCATTTTCATTCCTGGCTGCTCATCTCTACCAAATATTGGCAGGCAGCTGGTGACAAAGATCACTTGGCATCAGAAAGCCAATGATGTCAGTCAGTGATTATAACTCCCCTGTGGACAGAATTATGTCATTCTGTATTAGTTCCTTTCTAAACCAACTGGATATTTGGTAGGTAAGGCCAGTTCATGGATTCAAATCATCATATTATTACTTTATTTTAATTATCTTCTTGGATGCCTTTTAAACAGCCCATCCAAGATTCAAAAAAGTCCCATTGTATGCCTGTTCTTTAGCTCTGTCAGTCTGTATAGCAATCAGAAATACTCTGTCAACATGTCATCATAAATTGCCCAAAATGTTGTTAGCCCCTTGTGAAGGATTGATTTCATTTAGTGATCGAATGGTATATCCATCTAATCATCAATCCATCCACAACCTATTTCCCATGTCTGCACATAGGGTCAAGGTGTCACATCAGTAGTGCCAGTTATATTAAACCAAAGTTCCCCCACAGCCGGGTATATATTCCTCAGTAATTCTCTCATGCCAAGTGTCATTGTTGTCAGAATAAAATGATATTCTTTATTTTTATCAACTGCCTTTACAGTTGTCTAGTTTCCTCATTTTTTTCAGTGGTTCTGCTGGTTCAATTCATTCAGCACACATGTTCAATGTAAAGCAGTAGCAGAACCAGGGCTGAGCCCAAAATTGGTCAATATGGATCAGTGCACTACCCCTGTAAACAAATATAAATAAATAAACCATTTATTATGCTCATGATCCGGTGAAGGGGCTATGTAGGAAAGTATACAGCGCATTTGAATAAGTCAGAAATGCTTTGCATAATCAACTTATCTCTCAACATCCAAGCATTACAAATCATAGCACTGGCCTTTAAAAAGCACAATGGCAGGTCAGAAAGAGGACCACTTTGTTGTTTTTGACAATATACCAGACTCTGTATAAGTTATAGGTAATGAATCTTTATATAGGTTTAGTTTGTATTTACTAAAGTATAAAACAGGTCTGACTTTGAGGAACATCATAAATCTAGGAGGAACAAGGCTAAATCTGAGGGCCAAACCGAACTTTTGATTTCTGGAGTGACCAGAACTGAATGATGCTAAAGACCAGGGTGGTCACCTGATCTGTCCACTGTAAGGGTATCACCAGAAATAAAGCAGCAGATGTGTTTCCAGTTGCTTCAATCAGCACTTGAAAAACACAACCCTTCATTTGTTTTGAAAGAAGATGCAAAGAATTAGCTTTATGTCCAAAAAAAAAAAAAAACACTCACCCAAATTGAAATATATTATTTCACAGCAGAAAAGTAAAGATAAGAAAAGAGTCTTGCTGCTGTAGTTTTGTATTACCAAAATTAAGTAGCTCTGGTCTTTAAGTTTTTTTTTTACTTGAACTGCAGGCAGGGGCTACTAGATATGCTGCGAATTCTGTTAGTAAGTCAGAGAGCTGGAAAACATGGCTCGGTGTAATAGTGCTGAACACTACCCTCTGCAGTCAATAAAATGTAAAACAGTAAATAAACACTCCAGTATAAGACACTAGCATTTATTTATTTATTTATTTTTTATTTATCTGTGGTGGTGGTGCTGCGGTAGTATTGTCTCCTCACAGTAAGACGTTGTCCTGTTCGATTCTCAGCTAGAGCGTTTTCTGTGTGGAGACATGCGTGAATGGGCGTACCTTTGTTGAAGGTTGTGCATCAGGGCTGGCAACTTGGCACGTAAAAATCTGCTGCCAATCATTAGCGGACCGGAGTTCCGCTGTGGCGACCCCTAACCGGGAAAAGCTGAAAGACACAACAACATTTATTTATTTTTATTTAACATTTGTTAACCAGGAAAGTCTGACTTGGAACAAAGCCAATTTTCAGCAGAGGCACAGGGAGAAACAATCCAGATGCATGTATTTGTACTGTGCCAGAGGTCAAATGCAATAAAAGGACCAGCGATGAGAATGCTGGCCAACCACACATAGAAGTGGCATGCAAAGTAATTTAATATATGTTTATATTACTTCTTGTTTATAGAGGTTTCTAACACTAAGTATTTCAGTTCAACATTGTTACCCAACTTCAACCAGAATGTCATAGTGTTCAACATAATGCAAAAAACAAAATTATGCTTCCATGGCTCTTTTTGAGAATTTTACCTCGTACAGGTTGTAGTTAAAGAAACATAGATTTTAATGTCAGATAATGACAACCTGACATCTAAATTACCTATTCCCCTACCTCTCTATCTGTATTCATGTTAATGTACATTAGTCTTTGAAACTGCATAATTTTCTGAAAAGCTGTTCCATTTTTCTACAACCATGCAGAGCAAATATGTTTCCATGTTATCTACCCACATTATTCAGTCTCATATCCTCATAGGATGTCCTGTTCATAGGTTCATAGGTTCATACTAGGCTATCTGCCCTAGGGCATTTATAAGCCTAGCCAGAATGTGTTTGGCTTTCGCCACCCATTTTAAATTTATTTTGCTATGCCCTTTTGAGGTTAGTATACTGTGCCTCTGTCTAACAGTGACACAGAAGTGATACCCGGGGTAAACCTACGATCTCCCATCCACTCATCAAGATTCCTCTTGAAGAGAGTCAATGAGGGACTCTGCCTAACCTGGACTGGGATTTTATTCCAGAGTGAAGGGAGCCTCTGGGTTATGAATCTGTCCCTCCAGCATGTCCTATTTATTTCAGTGCTGAGGTTCAAGTCTCGAGCGTAGCTCGATGGGATTTGGATTTTCTGAGGTGCAGCATGTCCATTAATTCCGGGTTGGACATGGCTTTATACGTCAGGCACAGGTCGACTCTGAACAGGCGGTATGCCACTGAGTAGAGCTGGAGTTTCTTTAACCGGGCAGCATATGGCATCTGTTTGAGCCCTTTGATCCTCTTGGTGAGGTACTTTTGGGGTCTTTCCAGTTGCTGCAGGTATCTGGTAAGGTACATCCCAAAAGGGGCATTGTACTCAATTATGGGCCTGATGAGGGATGAGTAAAGAGGCACGATGACCTCCCCTGATCTAGATGTGAATCCCTTCATGATTAGGTGGGCTATATAAAATGTTTTTCTAACCACTTTGGCCATGTGGTTGTCAAATGAGGGATTGCTATCAACTTGGGTCCCCAGGTCCCTAATTACTTCTTCTGTACTTAATGGATAACCACCTATGTGGTAATTTGTGGGCACTTTGTTTTTGCCAAAGGGGATGACTATACACTTTTTGGCATTTAGCTTGAGGCCATGGCTCTGGCACCAGTTGTCTGTTTCTATGAGGCCCTTTTGGAGGATGCCTGTGTCGGCTGGAGAGTCGATTATGGTGCCCAGTTTGGAGTCATCTGCGAACTTGGTCAGCCACAGTCTTGGCCTGTACCTCTGAGAAATATATACCGAACAAGAGAGGTCCCAGGACTGAGCCTTGTGGGACACCACTTGTAACTGGTTTGGAGTCTGACATGGCTCCAGCAATTCTAACCATGTGGGTTCTGTCCTTGAGCCAGTTTGCAATCCATCTAGTGACATAGGGGTTTATATTTAAGCTGGTGAGCTTATCTATAATGCCCGAGTGGGGTATTGTATCGAAGGCTTTTGCGAGGTCCAGGTAGGCTGTGTGGACCACCTTCCCCTCGGCAATTGCCTTGGTGACTGTTTCAAAGAAATCAACCAGGTTTAAGAGGCAGGATCTGCCCTTAACAAAGCCGAACTGGGTAGGATCCAGTGTCTGTAGGTCCCCAATATCTTTATTTATGAGGTCCATGATGATCCTTTCCATAGCTTTGCAGACCAAGCTAGTCAGGCTTATGGGGCGATAGTTTACAGGATTCGTTGAGGCACCACCTTTATGGAGAGGGACCACTGTTGCTGTACGCCACTCTTTGGGCACATATCCTGTAGTAAGGCTGAGATTGAACAGTAGTTTTATGTTTGGGTTTAGCTCTTTTTGGAGTTCATGTAGGCGCAGCCGGGACACCGTCTGGTCCCATTGATGCTGTGTTTTTGCTTTGGAGAGGCGGCTCTTACCTGAGCATCTGAGATGTCAGGGGCAGCACTCTGCTGGGATAGATATTTGCCCTTTTGGTGGGGGAGAAGTTTGCGCTGAACCTGTCAGCTAGGATGTTGGCAATGTCTGTGGGTTCAGTGTATTTTTTGTCATTTTGGACTAATTCTGAGCATATCTGGGAATTATCACCCAGGTTCCTAACATAACTAAAGAAAGCCTTGTGATTATCCTTAGTGTCCTGTGCAATTTTTCTCTCGAAGCTGGCCTTAGACAATTTTATGACTGCCCGTAGTTTTTTGCTAATACTGATCAGTGATGCCTTCCCTTTTTGGGATTTTGCTCTATCATGTAGTAGCTTCCTCCTTCTGTTGTATAGTTTGTTTATGGCTGGGGTCCACCAGACAGGACATCTGCCTTTGGAGGATTGGGTCTTGGTTTTATTTAGGATCGCATGATCCATGCATTCCTGAAGGTGTTCATAGAATGCGTTTATAAAGGATTCTGTGGTATGGGCAGTATTTTCCACAGGCCCAGGGGCTTTGAAGGATTCCACCTCGGTTTTGAGGAGTGTGAAATTTGCTTTAGAGAAGTTTTTCACTGTGGTTTTCTGGGCAGGGGGTGGGGTTGGGATGTGAATATCCAGTGAGATTAGTTTATGGTTTGATCTTACCAGTGAGGGATACACTTCTGGTCTGGAGCATAGAGTCCCCATGTTGGTGATGATCAGGTCCAGTATGTTTTCCCCTCTTGTGGGAGTGGTAATAAGTTGTTCCATAGCATTTGAGTTTATAAATTCTAGGAACCTTTGGGCTAGGGTGTTGGAGCTAGAGTAATGCTCCCAGTCTATGTTTGGGTAGTTAAGTCGCCCAATATAATGGTGTTTGGAGAGACCTTCATATTTTCCAGTGTTTTCAGGAAGGCCGAGTGGGGTTCCTGGGTTTGGGAGGGTGGTCTGTAGCAGGCTATAAACTGGATGGCAGTTTTACCCACTGTTAGTTGCACATGGATAGTCTCTGATGCTTCGTGCTTTGCCACCAACCTGGAGGTGTGGTTATCTTTGATGAATCAAGAAAAAACCAAAGGCAACTCCCAGTAGAAAAAACTAATAACCAAGAGAACAGCAGCTCTGGGAACAAACAAATGGAGTTGACTGTATCAGTCTAAATTAGTGTACGAAGCCAAGCATAAAAAACAGATCCAAAGCCAAAATATATGTCACATTAACGCCTTTTATTCCAATAGTACGTTTTCGTCCTTCCAAACAAAGTGACTTCATCAGATGCAACATAAAAACAGTCTCTAAACAACTATTTATATCCTATTTACATTAATTGTTTAATTAAAACCATCATTTATTCAAATGAGTCTATTTAAAAACAGCCTATCAAGTCTCAGCATTCATGAATAATTCATCAAAGACTTTTTTCTAACCTAAAAATCATGCAAAACTATTAATGCCCTTCCACAGAAACATATTACAACTGAAAATATATTTTATAGTCCTTTTCAAAAACCATACTTGTTGTAAAACTATTTTATTAATTATAAAATTGTTTCTAAGCTAAATTTATAATACTTTCTTATGAGAAAATTAAAAAATAGAGTTAACATTCAGAGTGAAGAGTATGGTGTAAATACTTGTATTTCATAAAAATGTATATTAAAATTGTTACATTAAATATCATACTTTATAATTTAGCAGATCTTAATTTAAGTAGTGGCATGATGGAAATAAATTCATTAAGGCCAGGGTGATTGGTGGCATTTAAAATTAATTGCCACCAAAGTTCTCGAAATTCAATTCTTTCTTCCCATGGCCCTCCTCTACCATCTACTTTGACCTGTTCTAACACTATGAAGAGGAATTTAGCATCGGGGCAAGTGTTCGAGTGTTTATAAAGTGCACTAGTGTCTTTCCTAATGGAGATGTCATAATAGTGCTCGTAAATCCTTCTTTTTAGCTTTCTTTCTGTTTTGCCTATATAGAAGGATTTACACACTATACACCAGGCCAAATAAACAAGTCCTTTAGAGTCACAATTATAATATTCATTGCTACCTAGCCACTTATTTCTACTTTCCAAGTAGAATTTTTCTACATTCATAATATATGGGCATTGGTTGCACCTACCACATTTGTAGGTCCCAAACTTGTTTCTGTTAGGTTTAGTGGGTTTATTTTCCAAAAGTAGTCTTAAATTCCTAGAATTTTTAAATGTTATTTTTTGTGGGCCTCTAGGTATTTTTTCTACGTCTGTAATGGACGTAAAATGTTCCCATTCTTTAATAAACTTTTTCTTTATTATGTTATTAAGTCCATTATACTCTAATATTAAAGTTTTCTCAAAATCAGACGTGTTATTTTCCTTTTTTATGAGGCTAGTTCCTTCTAGATGGGTAGTGTTTATTATAGGTTTGAATCTATCAATTCTACCCTTAACTACTTCTTCCCTTATCTCCCTAACAAGTTTCTGGGGATATCCCCTTTCTAGAAACATAGATTCTAACAAGTTACACTCCTCCTCAAAATCTTCCTTTCTGCTAGTCATACAACTCCCTCTGACAAATTGTCCTTTTATTATATTCTTCTTACAATGTAGAGGGTGTGCACTATCATAGTGCAAAAAGGAATTACAGAAGGTGTTTTTTCTAAACACTCTTGTCTCTAACTTGTTGTTGAATTTATAAATTTCTACATCCAAGTATTGTACCTTGTTTTCTGTAATCTTGTGAGTAAATTTTAAAAAAGGACTGGTTGTATTGAGCCATTCTAGGAATTCCTCTAGTTTTTCTCTACTACCATTCCAAAATATTATAATGTCGTCCAAAAAGCGACGATATAACTTCCAATACTTTTTGAATTCAGTAGTTTCAATATTTTCTTCTTCCCACCTGGTGAGAACTAAATTGGCAAAGGTGGGGGCACATGCTGCCCCCATAGCCACTCCTTGCAATTGCTGGTAAACTTCTCCTTTGAAGTATAAGAAGTTATTCCGTAGAACTAAATCCATGAGCCAAGTGGAAGTTAGTTTTTCCTTTTGGCTCAAACTATCTTCCTGGTATATTGTGTCTTCGAACATCTTTATACCTTCAACCCAGGGTATTGAGGAGAAGAGGTCAATGATATCAATAGTCACAAAAATAGTTTCTTCATTATATAGGTCTGTTGTTAAAGTTTTTAATAGATCCCAAGAATCCTTAAGTATCAAGGTCTTACCCATCCAAATATGTTTAAGCTTAAAATCAATATATTTAGCTAATGGTTGGGTCTTGGACCCCTCAGCAGAGACAATAGGCCTAAATGGGGGGTCCATTTCATTTTTATGGATTTTTGGGATTCCGAATAAAGATGGAATTCTGGGTTTATCCACCTTTAAATACTTATATGTTTTAAAGTCAATTAGTTCCTCCTGCATCATATCAAATAACCCAGAATCTATCTTTTTGTAAGCTATATTAACTTTGTTAGTAGATACTGGGGAATATTTTTCTTGATCCCAAAGGATGTAATTAATTTTACTTTCATATTGAATGGATTCCATTATAACTACCCCTCCCCCTTTGTCTGGTTTCATAACCCTGAGAAGGTTTTGATTTCTTAATTTCTCCAGACAATCTTTTTCTCCTAAATTCAAGTTGTTTTTGTGTCCCTTATAATAGGAATCAACTTTTCTAACTTCCTTATCTAGTATTTTTTCTAAATTTTTAAGTTGAGGGTGTAAAGGTGGGTTGTAGGTAGTTCTTCGTTTTAACTCATTGTTGTCAGTATTCTTATTGCCCTGGTCATTAGATATAATTAGGTCCAGGTTAATTTTTCTTAAGAATATTCTAATATCCATAAGTGATTTAGCTACGTCACCTTTGTGAAAGGGAATAAATTTAAGTCCCTTTGATAATAAGTCAAAATGTTCCTTCTCCAGAACCATACCACTGAAATTGTATATAGTAAAATTGTTATAAGTAAATTTGATATCATTGTGTGTAACTATATCCGATGTATTTGGGTTAGGTGAGGCGATGGGCTGAGGTGTATCTAATAACGTCCTCTCCCCCTCCTCCCTCCCCTCCCCTGAAAATTTTGTTGTTCTGGTTGTTGTCCCATTCTGCTTAGTAACCTCTCCGATCTCCTTAGTGGTGGAAACTCCTGGTCATAATTAATCTGCTCTTCCCCACTAATGTTAAAATCATTAAAAACCTCATGTCTCTCTTCTTCTCCTTCATTGCTGTGTACATTATAGTTGTTCCACCCTTCCTTATAATAGTCCCTTCTAAAAGGTGGTTTTGGATAACATGTATTATTTTTGTATTCTAGAATGTCTCTTTCTAACTTTTTTAATTTCCTTTTTATGACATCATTACATTTACTTTCTATATCTTTCCTAAGGTTGAAATACTTAGTTTTCTCCTCATTCACAGAGAATAACAAATCACTTCTAATACGTGAATCAAGTTCATTAATATCTTTATGCAGTATTTCCATAACATGGTTATTGTTCTTAATCATGAGTTTTAAAACATTTAAACCACAATTATTAAAAACACCAAGTAATTCTTTGTGAAATTCCGAGCCAATAATCACATTATTAGGAAATTTCCAAAGCCTAAGGCCTTTGGGAACAATTTCTTTGTGCACACATTCATTTAAATATTCATTCTCTATTTTCAAGTGTCTGTATTTACTCATAAGTCTAGATAAATCATTTAACATCAACGTATAAGTATTATTGTTGTATTTAGAATCAGGAATATTAAAATTAGCTTTAAAGTCACATTTGTAGTTTAACCATGAATTTAAGTCCTCCATTTGGGAAGGAACGTATCCAGTACCTGTATTATGCCTGCGAGTCTCAGGCATACTCCTAGCTGTACTCCCCTTATCAAAAACAGTACCGGTTTGTCCCTCCTGGTTCTGAAGAGCAAGTGGTGTGTTCAACGGGTTAAAGGCATCACTGTTCGGATTTTCGGAGTCGCCGGCGTTTGAATTGTTGCCCATAAGCTCTCTCCCATCCTCGTGGTCCTCTCCGTTGGTTAGGTTATTCCTTCCACCTCCTTGAAACCTCCGTACATTACTTCCACTATGCTGGTGTAGCAGGGACAAACTAAGGGGAGTCAGCAGGTCAATCAACTCAGTGAGTTGTCCTATTAGCTTGCGCGTCGTACCTACGTCTTCCTGTCCCTTAGATTCAGGAACAAGATTAGACTCCATTTCCGTGTTGCCGATAAACACAAAACCAAGAAAAAACCAAAGGCAACTCCCAGTAGAAAAAACTAATAACCAAGAGAACAGCAGCTCTGGGAACAAACAAATGGAGTTGACTGTATCAGTCTAAATTAGTGTACGAAGCCAAGCATAAAAAACGGATCCAAAGCCAAAATATATGTCACATTAACGCCTTTTATTCCAATAGTACGTTTTCGTCCTTCCAAACAAAGTGACTTCATCAGATGCAACATAAAAACAGTCTCTAAACAACTATTTATATCCTATTTACATTAATTGTTTAATTAAAACCATCATTTATTCAAATGAGTCTATTTAAAAACAGCCTATCAAGTCTCAGCATTCATGAATAATTCATCAAAGACTTTTTTCTAACCTAAAAATCATGCAAAACTATTAATGCCCTTCCACAGAAACATATTACAACTGAAAATATATTTTATAGTCCTTTTCAAAAACCATACTTGTTGTAAAACTATTTTATTAATTATAAAATTGTTTCTAAGCTAAATTTATAATACTTTCTTATGAGAAAATTAAAAAATAGAGTTAACATTCAGAGTGAAGAGTATGGTGTAAATACTTGTATTTCATAAAAATGTATATTAAAATTGTTACATTAAATATCATACTTTATAATTTAGCAGATCTTAATTTAAGTAGTGGCATGATGGAAATAAATTCATTAAGGCCAGGGTGATTGGTGGCATTTAAAATTAATTGCCACCAAAGTTCTCGAAATTCAATTCTTTCTTCCCATGGCCCTCTTCTACCATCTACTTTGACCTGTTCTAACACTATGAAGAGGAATTTAGCATCGGGGCAAGTGTTTGAGTGTACGTACTATTGGAATAAAAGGCGTTAATGTGACATATATTTTGGCTTTGGATCCGTTTTTTATGCTTGGCTTTGTACATTAATTTAGACTGATACAGTCAACTCCATTTGTTTGTTCCCAGAGCTGCTGTTCTCTTGGTTATCTTTGATGAATATCGATACTCCCCCTCCTTTTGTGGTTCGGTCCAAGTTTTGTGGCCAAAAAGCATGGTATGAGGTATAACCTGGTAGTGCTGGGGTGCTCTCGGGAGCCCTGAACCAGGTTTCTGTTACTGCACAGATATCGATGTTCTCCATGCTAAGGAGAGTTTCGAGTGCATGCATCTTGAGGTTTAGAGTTCTGGCATTGAGTAGCATTACTCTTAGTTTCTTATCCCTTGTGATACCTATGGAGGTGGGTTTGTCTTTTGAGCCTTGCCTAAAAAAGGCACTATGGGGGTAGCAAGAGCCTTTGCCAATATCCGAAAGCCCAGGGGTGACAGGTGCAAGCCGTCCCTAGCAAAGCATCATGGCTTGTCGAGCATATCATCCCAAGCTGACAGGCATTGGATCCCCTTTGAATGACACCAGTACTTAAGCCAATTGTTGAAATTGATCATCTTGTCTTCATATTGTGGTATCATTCTTGGTAAGGGTAAGATGCTACTCAAGGTCAGGGTCATACCGGCCTGGGCTACATGCACAGAGAGCTCCTTTATGTCTCTTTTCATGTAGTCCAGGGAGGTAAGTCTCAGGTCATTTACACCAGCATGGACAATGACTGAGTCATATTTGTACTTGCCTTGGAGTGACCTGAGTGCTTGTGTTATGTGGCGGATCCTAGCGCCCGACAGGCTGCTCACCATGACCCTCTCCTTGTTCAGCCTGGTGAGCGGCATGTCAGTGTGCCTGACGACAGAGTCACCTATTACAAGTGTATCAGGTGTGTTGTTTAGTCTTAAGGGCTGTGACTGTTCGGCACACTGGCTTTGTGAGATATGTGTTGCATGTGTTTTGTTTTGGGGTAGCGGTTGCTTGGGTGTCTGCTTTGGAGGTCTCTGCTGCTTAAGCAGATCTTTATTTAGAGCCTCCGAGTATGTTTTTGTGTGATTATGTGTTTGGTTTGCTGTCATGGTAGGTCTATGTGAGACTGGAATTGTAGTGAGTGTGGTTTCTTTCTCCTCCTGACTGGTTATGCCAGTACTGAGTTGAGAGAGCTTAGCCTCCAGTTTGGCTATATGGTTGCATCTCTCACATGTGTTGGAATTTGTTGGGAGGAGGAGAGGGTTGTCTGTGTACATGAGGCAGTTGTAACATTGCCTCAAGATTCCCAGATTCACCAGCTGGACCGGAGAGGAGATTGACAACTGACCTTTGGACATGCTAGAATAATATTGGGAATTCCTTAATAATTGAAAACAAGGGCCAGTGACGAGTGAGGGTGTAGTGCTTTTAATTTTTAGTGCTGACTTATATAATTGCTTTAGTGAGCATGTGCCAGGTAACTTAAGTGCAATGTGTTACAGGTAACTTAAATGCAAAAATGACAAACAGTAACTTTCTTTCAAGTGAAACAAGGAAATAAGTACAGTAAGCAATGCAGATATCACTAGTGATCCACAGAAGCACTGAGAAGCTGCGTATTAGGTGGAATTAGCGTTCCAGGGAAATAACAAGCAAACAAACAACAAGCATATAAACAAAGCTAGATTCAGCAGGCCTGGATCTAGTCTATGCTACAGCAAACAAGGTGTTCCAATTTCAGTAAGATACAGTTCAAATATTCAGGCACTATAAACCTTTAACCAGAAATTCCCAGCTCAGAAGGGCAGAGTCCAGCCACTTCTCCCACAAGAGTGCAGACCACGAACCTTCTTAATGTAAAATAACTGGCCTGAAGCCCAAGTGCTTAAACCAGAACTAATACACTTTAAGAATAACAGACACTGGGCTCTCAATCAGCAGTTCCCAACTTAGAAGGATGAAAGCTACCTGTCCTGCCACCACAGTGCATGCCACAAACCTTCCTAATGTAAAACAACTGGTCTGAAGCCCAAGTGCTTAATCCAAAAGACTTAGAATGATAGCTACACTTTAATCAAGTTACTACCAAGCAGTAATAAATACAATTGAATACTTTAGAGAATGCCTGGATTAGTATTCAAGTTACACAAACAAAGCTAGATCCAGCAGGCCCGAATCCAGTTTATGCCACAGCAAAAAAGGCGCACCAACTTCAGTAAGAAGCAGTTCAGATATGCATGCACTATAAGCCTTTAACCAGAAATTCCCAGCTCAGAAGGGCAGAGTCCAGCCTCTCCTCCCACAAGAGTACAGACCACAAACCCTCTTAATGTAAAATAACTGGCCTGAAAGCCCAAGTGCTTAAACCAGAATTAATACACTTTTAGAATAACAGACACTGAGCCCTCAATCAGCAGTTCCCAACCTAGAAGGATGTAAGCTACCTGTTCTGCCACTACAGTGCAGACCACAAACCCTCTCACTGCAAAACAACTGGTCCGAAGCCCAAGTGTTTAAACCAAAAGGCTTAGAATGAGTTACACCAAGCAGTAATAAATACAATTGAGTACTTTTAAGATGATGCAAAAGTAAAATAAAGTAGGTAGAAACACAAGTACAGTAAAAGCAGATGAATTTTTTTTCTGAACAAGTGCTGAGATCAAAGAAACAGATTTGAGTGCTGAAACTAGAAAACTGGCTAGTTATAAGAAAAAAGCAACTAAGCTAGAAGGCTTCCCTCCAACACAGAAGGGCTTGGGGGCTCAGAAGCCTACAAATAGTCTATACCACTTAACAGGAAAGGCAGGAAACAAGCTTAATTTTTTTTTCTGTTTCCCAGATGCTCTCTTTGTACACAGTAGGAGTGCCTGAAATCAGAATATGATCTCACTGCACTCAGTTGAGTGAGCAAATGAGATGGGCCCAGAAGGAGTATCCAAACACAAATTTACAAGAGGGCGGGCAGTTTCAAGGCCACTAAGATTAACACCAAAACAAAAACAGGGATGGTGGGTGGGACTAACTGAAGAGCAGAGTCAAAACTTCCAGTTCAGTTAATATTCCTGCAACACAGTTAAAATCAATTTAAATACTGTATTTTTTTGAAAAAAGTGCAGATAAAGGTACTTAAATTCTCTTATACGTCCATTTGAATACAGCAAGTTCTTAGCCGGTCAAAGCTGAGGTTTTTAAGCAGAAAATATTTTACACTGTACCACTTAAATAGGCAAGGACAGGAAATCAAAGAATGTGGCTACCCCACACCTGTAATTACTAGCAAATAACAAAATTCAGCAAACACTGACTAACGTCCAGTTCAGTTAATATTCCTGCAACACAGTTAAAATCAATTTAAATACTGTATTTTTTGAGAAAAAAAAGGTGCAGATAAAGGTACTTAAATTCTCTTATACGTCCAGCTGAATACAGCAAGTTCTTAGCCGGCCAAAGCTGAGGTTTTCAAGCAGAAAATATTTCACACTGTACCACTTAAATAGGCAAGGACAGGAAATCAAAGAATGTGGCTACCCCACACCTGTAATTACTAGCAAATAACAAAATTCAGCAAACACTGACTAACTTCCAGTTCAGTTAATATTTCTGCAACACAGTTAAAATCAATTTAAATACTGTATTTTTTGAAAAAAAAACGTGCAGATAAGGGTACTTAAATTCTCTTATACGTCCAGTTGAATACAGGTAGTACTTAACCGGCCAAAGCTGAGGTTTTAAGCAGAAAATGTTTCACACTGTACCACTTAAATAGGCAAGGACAGGAAATCAAAGAATGTGGCTACACCCACACCTGTAATTACTAGCAAATAACAAAATTCAGCAAACACTGACTAACTTCCAGTTCAGTTAATATTCCTGCAACACAGTTAAAATCAATTTAAATACTGTATTTTTTGAAAAAAAGTGCAGATAAAGGTACTTAAATTCTCTTATACGTCCAGTTGAATACAGCAAGTTCTCAGCCGGCCAAAGCTGAGGTTTTTAAGCAGAAAATATTTCACACTGTACCACTTAAATAGGCAAGGACAGGAAATCAAAGAATGTGGCTACCCCACACCTGTAATTACTAGCAAATAACAAAATTCAGCAAACACTGACTAACTTCCAGTTCAGTTAATATTCCTGCAACACAGTTAAAATCAATTTAAATACTGTAGTTTTTTGGAAAAAAAAGTGCAGATAAAGGTACTTAAATTCTCTTATACATGTATTAGTATTTCTTTACAGGTACAGGTGTAGCTAGTTGTTCCAGCATCCAGTGCTGTCCTCCTTTATGACACTCCATCACGTAAAGTAGATGAGCAAAAAAAAACCTCTTCATTCCCTGATCTGAATCTGGGAGCTCCTAATGTGAGGATCAAACCAGATCTCTTCCTTACAGTCTGTGCTCCTGCTGCAGATAAAGGCTCTTCTTTAATTTTAAACTGTTGCAAACTGCTTGCTGCAGTTCATGCCACCCATGCCACACTAAAGCTCTTCAGTTCTAACAAAAAACTGTAGCAAACTGTATCAAGCAGCTGCTGTAGTTAATGCCACACAAGGAAAAGCTAAGCACTTCAGTTCTGATCAAAAATTAAATAATATAGTGCACTGAAGACTGGTCAGCATCTATTGATCATGACTCCTTGTACTTTGTCCTCAGTGTGGCTGCCCCTTTGCCCCAACTTTGCCCCACCCCTAGCTGTGCTACTGTTTACAGATGGTACCCACCCCTAGCTGTGCTACTGTTTACAGATGGTACCCAGCAGGGATCTGTAGATATCCCCAAGACGTTTATGTCGTTTACCCCTCCATATATATATATATATATATATATATATATATATATATATATATATATATATATATATATATATATATATATATATATATATATATATACACACACACACACACACACACACACACACACACACACACACACACACACATACTTTTCCTCAATACTACTCAGTACTACTCATTTTATTTTACCTTTATATGGCGTAATGGCTAAACTATGCATCACTTTTGTTGTACTCCTCTTGACTTTTTTGTATTCTCTTGTTTTTGCTGACATATCTATATTGTAAAATATACTCTAAATTATATCTGATGTCAATAAGGAAAACACTTTATTGCTTTATGCTATTCTTATTTATTAGTTAATTAGGCAAATGAAGTGATCCAGTGAACTTTTCAGGCATGACCAAAGTCATATGGCACAACATACAAGAGTCACTGTGACACATAACTAATTAGATGAAATGGGAAGAAAGTTCACCTGATCTGAACTTGATTGGTGAATTTTTGCTGGGCTTTGATGCTAGACAAAGACTGTCCATGACAAACATCACATTCAAGCACAAACATGTAGACAAGTGAACCTTGACTGAATAGTCCTTTTGCTGGGTTTTCTGATCAAGAGAAGTGCAGAACAATAAACTAATCAGTCCTCAGTAGTGAGTTGGGTTAGATAGCTGGGACAAAGTCTGGATTGACAAGCGAAACCAAAACAGCTAGTGGAATCTATTTTAACCTTGTAACAGTGCATCCAGTCGTTTACTTTGCAAACATATTGGAAGAGTCACAGACATTTACCAAGACTGAATGTGTATGTATTGTGAATTTGGAAAAGGCATATGACTTTGTACTCACAAATGTCTTGCAGGAAGTACAACAACACAGCACATGATCTAAGAACTACTTTTGTATGCCATTTACTCTCTGTATTTGAGGAGTGAGAGTTACCTCTGCATTCTCCATGCAAGGTTGAATATATTCATGATGGGAATATGACTCTGTCAGGAGGTGTGTCTTCCTTCCCTCCTATTTGTAATTTTCATGGATAAGGTATGCAGAAGTGTAGCTAACATGGAGAAAGTGGGGGCAGATGTACTGGGTGCAAGGTGTTAGGGGGTATGATAGGCAGCTTCTGATGGGCCTTATTGTACTACTGGTATTCAGAAATGAATGCCATTACTGTAAATGCTGTCAGGGCTGAAGTGTAGAAAATACTTTAGTAGTTGGTATTGTAATTGTAGCTAACTGCTTCCTACAACTTGCTACAATGTACATTTGTATTTGTAGAAAGTGCTTTCTTACAGTTTAAATTGGAAAATCTTTATTTGCTCCTCAACATAGAGATGTGGAGTACCACATCGAGGAACAGACCTTTCCTTTTTAATGCCCCTCAGCTGAGAGTTGAGGGATGCCAGGTCAGGGAATTCCTAGATAAGTAAGCTACAGCTTAGTCAATAAGCAGCCACTGTAGCAGTTTGGTACATGAAGATTCCTGTTTGCAGCTGAAGCTTTACTCTTCCCCTTAAGTGTCTGTGATCTCCTGCAAGCACAAGAATGATTCTGAGAGAGAGAAATGACTGGGATAAATATAAATACCTTCAACTAGCAGTCATGGGTCCCTTTTGGAAAAGACTGGCTTGTTCTCACCAGGTGAGAGTGAAGCTGCTACCTCAAGTGAATGTTGTATATATATATATATATATATATATATATATATATATATATATATATATGTGTGTGTGTGTGTGTGTGTGTAACCTAGTACTGCATATAGCAAGTAAAATCTCCAGTTAAGCTCAGACATGTTGTTCATGTAGACCATCCCTTTGCAATTAAACTTGCCGAAAGAGATGATGCTGGGACAAGAAAGGGACAATTGGCAGCATGTGATGCTCCAAGAAAAGTAGTAACTAAAAACCTACCTATTTATATTTTATATCCTTCTACACCTTCTCACAGTTCCAAAAATAAATGACCCATCTAATTTAAGAGGGGACAGTTAGCTAGAATTTATCCTTGTGAACTTTGTCAAATATATCAATATCTTGAAGGAGATTGTATCTAGTAATTAAACATTTTTCTCAAAATCCATGGGATGAGGCTTTATTCAATTACAGTTTTCCATTCCTAAAAAATGTATCATACAATGTGATTAATACAAATTATTACAAAGAAGAAAAGAAAAAAATATATATATAATATGTCAAATGTATTGCACTGTTGCCCAAGATAAAAATAACAATAAAACCCAAAAACAATGTCTCCATTTTCTCTTTCAGTTGACAAGGCAGCACTTGTTGGAAATTCATTTTAAGCATTTTAATGCTGGCAAGCCTGCACCCCTCTTGTGCAGCTAAGGTCTTACTCTCCTGCAAAATATTCCATCAACAATGCTAACAGAAAGGTGTGTATTTTAATGAGCACAAGTCTACTAATGCCACATGAGGTAATGGTTCAAAAAGGACCATACTTGTACATAGGGCCCTATGTTGTGCCTTTAGCCAGAGTACAAAGGGATATGAAGATATCAAGTTTAGATGGCCATGCTACTGAATAGCAAAAAGTTGTCTCACAGTAGTCAAAACAGCTCTCACCTTCATTATAACATACTGTATGTGCTTGATTGTAATAAAGTTTCTAACAACCCAGAGAAAAACATTGTAGTGGAGACTAAGAATAGTTCAAACAGTAAGCAGGTTTGCACCAGACACAGGCTGTAAGAGAAATGATTACAGTGTGAGGGAGTGTCCGCAGCATGTCATTAGGTATGAAATGTTCTCCCTGGTTCCCTCAAAACAAGCAAATGTGATGGGACATTATGCTGCAAAATGGATAGCTTGCTAGACGTGATTATAGATAAACATTCATTGTTACCACAGGATACCTACTTTATCAAAGCATTACTACTTCAGAATCTGACAAAACAAATCAAAAACTTGTCTGGTCTTGAAAGAATGTCCTGAGAGTCACAATGAATGGTAAAAGAAGGAGGCCATTATGTCTTTCATCCAAGAAACATTGCAATCATGCCTGCAAATGATCCTTGACAAGATCTCAGGTAAAACGTCTTGCACTGTATAATTACGGAACTTAGTGGAGAAATCATGGCCTATCCCCTCTTCAAAAATGTATTCTCTAAGCCAACAACACTATATGCATCATTTATTAAATATCAGGTACCCATACCTTTTATGCAGATATATAGATTTATAGATACATATTTTAAAATATTTACAATATTATGTTGCAATGTAGTATAGTATAGTTTTAGTACTAGCATTAGTATTACTAATAATACTATTCTTAATACTAATCATACCTCTCACCTCTCCAGATTTTTGCAGAATGCCCAGATTTTTGCAAAATATTTTCAGTTTGTTCCTCACAAAATTTATGATTTTCTGGAAAAATACTGAGGATTGAAGTCAATAGATAATGACATATATATGAGTTTCAGACATCACATTCTTCATAAAATGCATGCTAATACAAATCCCATTATTTTTGCAGCTTTTTAAGTTTATAAGAGCAATATTTAAGATCTGTCCCTATTTTGGAGCCTTTGCCCCCCCCCCCATTATTTTAGGCTTTGTCCAGATTTCTTGCTCTAAGAGTTTGAGAAGTATGATACTAATATAGTACAGTCAGCTAGAGAATAGTATAGTATAGCACAACACATAAAACAGTACAGTCGAATAGAGATTAGTATAGTATAGCACAGTACATATAACAGTACAGTCGAATAGAGATTAGTATAGTATAGCACAGTACATATAACAGTAGAGAGGAATAGAGATTACTATAGTACAGCACAATACATATCACATTACTGTCGAATAGAGATTAGTATAGTATAGCACAACACATACAACAGTACAGTCAAATAGAGATTAGAGTAGTATAGCACAATACATATAACAGTACAGTAGAATAGAGATTAGTATAGTATAGCACAACACATACACATATAACAGTACAGTAGAATAGAGATTAGTATAGTATAGCACAATACATATAACATTACTGTCGAATAGAGATTAGTATAGTATAGCACAGCACATACAACAGTACAGTCAAATAGAGATTAGAGTAGTATAGCACAATACATATAACAGTACAGTCAAATAGAGATTAATATAGTATAGCAAAATACGTATAACAGTACAGTCGAATAGAGATTGGTATAGAATAGCACAACACATATAACAGTACAGTCGAATAGAGATTAGTATAGTATACCACAACACATATAACAGTACAGTCGAATAGAGATTAGTATAGTATAGCACAAAACATATAACAGTACAGTCGAATAGAGATTAGTATAGTATAGCACAATACATATAACAGTACAGTCGAATAGAGATTTGTATAGTATAGCACAACACATATAACAGTACAGTCGAATAGAGATTAATATAGTATAGTAGAACAGATATAACAGTACAGTCGAATAGAGATTAGTATAGTACAGCACAATACATAAAACAGTGCAGTCGTATAGAGATTAATATAGTATAGCACAATACATATAACAGTACATTCGAATAGAGATTAGTAAAGTATAGCACAATACATATAACAGTACAGTCGAATAGAGATTAGTACAGTATAGCACAACACATATAACAGTACAGTCGAATATAGACTAGTATAGTATAGCACAACACTTATAACAGTACAGTCGAATAGAGATTAGTATAGTATAGCACAACAAATATAACAGTACAGTCGAATAGAGATTAGTACAGTATAGCACAATGCTATACCACTACAGTCGAATAGAGATTAGTATAGTATAGCACAATACATATAACAGTACAGTCGAATAGAGATTAGTATAGTATAGCACAACACATGTAACAGTACAGTCGAATAGAGATTAGAGTAGTATAGCACAACACATGTAACAGTACAGTCGAACAGAGATTAGAGTAGTATAGCACAACACATTCAACAGTACAGTAGAATAGAGATTAGTATAGTATAGCGCAACACATATAACAGTACAGTCAAATAGAGATTAGTATAGTATAGCACAGCATATATAACAGTACAGTTGAATAGAGAATACTATAGTAAAGCACAATACATATAAAAGTACAGTCAAATAGAGAATAGTATAGTATAGCACAACGCATAGTACAGTCGAATAGAGATTAGTATAGTATAGCACAATACATATAACAGTACAGTCGAATAGTGATTAGTATAGTATAGCACAACACGTATAACAGTACAGTCGAATAGAGATTAGAGTAGTATAGCACAACACATTCAACAGTACAGTCAAATAAAGATTAGTATAGTATAGCACAACACATATAACAGTACAGGCGAATAGAGATTAGTATAGTATAGCACAGCATATATAACAGTACAGTCGAATAGAGAATACTATAGTATAGCACAATACATATAACAGTACAGTCGAATAGAGATTTGTATAGTATAGCACAAAACATATAACAGTACAGTCGAATAGAGATTAGTATAGTATAGCACAATACATATAACAGTACAGTCGAATAGAGATTAGTATAGTATAGCACAATACATATAACAGTACAGTGGAATAGAGATTAGTATAGTATAGCACAACACATATAACAGTACAGTCGAATAGAGATTAGTATAGTATAGCACAACACATATAACAGTACAGTTGAATAGAGATTAATATAGTATAGCACAGCACATATAACAGTACAGTCGAATAGAGATTAGAGTAGTATAGCACAACACATATAACAGTACAGTCGAATAGAGATTAGTATAGTATAGCACAACACATATAACAGTACAGTCGAATAGAGATTAGTATAGTATAGCACAACACATATAACAGTCAGTCGTATAGAGATTAGAGTAGTATAGCACAACAGATATAACGGTACAGTCGAGAAGGGATTAGTATAGTATAGCACAGCACATATAACAGTACAGTAGAATAGTGATTAGTGTAGTATAGCACAATACATATAACAGTACAGTCAAATAGAGATTAGTATAGTATAGCACAACAGGGTGGCCATAGTGGTGCAGTGGTTAGCGTTGTCGCCTCCGAGCAAGAGGTTTGTTCGAGCTTCGGCTGGGGTGCCTTCTTTGCGGAGTCTGCATGTCCTCCCTGTGGTCTCGTGGGTTTCCTCCGGGTGCTCCGGTTTCCTCCCATATCCCGAAGACATGCTGCAGCTGGATTGGACACTCTAAATTGGCCCTAGGTGTGAGTGCATGTGTGTGCCTTCTGTGGAAGTTTGGGCGCCGGGATGGCAACTCGACACCGTAAAACTCCACTGCCAATCATGAGTGGACATGTGATCTGCTGCGGCGACCCCTTACCGGGAAAAGCTGAAAGAAGAAGAAGAAGATAGTATAGCACAATACCTATAACAGTGCAGTCGAATAGAGATTAGTTTAGTATAGCACAACACATATAACAGTGCAGTCGAATAGAGATTAGTATAGTATAGCACAACACATATAACAGTACAGTCGAATAGAGATTACTATAGTATAGCACAACACATGTAACAGTACAGACGAATAGAGATTAGTATAGTATAGCACAACACATATAACAGTACTGTCGAATAGAGATTAATATAGTATAGCACAACACATAACAGTACAGTCGAATAGAGATTAGTATAGTATAGCACAACACATAAAACAGTACAGTCGAATAGAGATTAGTATAGTATAGCACAACACATATAACAGTACAGTAGAATAGAGATTAGTATAGTATAGCACACTACATATCACAGTACAGTAAGATAGAGATTAGTATGGTATAGCACAACACATATAACAGTACAGTCAAATAGAGATTAGTATACTATAGCACAACTAATATAACAGTACAGTTGAATAGAGATTAGTATAGTATAGCACAACTCCTATAACAGTACAGTCGAATTGAGATTAGTATAGTATAGCACAACACATATAACAGTGCAGTCGAATAGAGATTAGTATAGTATAGCACAATACATATAACAGTACAGTCGAATAGAGATTAGTATAGTATAGCATAACTCATATAAAGGTACAGTCGAATAGAGATTAGTATAGTATAGCATAATACATATAACAGTACAGTCGAATAGAGATTAGTATAGTATAGCACAATACATATAATAGTACAGTAGAATAGAGATTAGTATAGTATAGCACAACAAATATAACAGTACAGACGAATAGAGATTAGTACAGTATAGCACAATGCTATACCAGTACAGTTGAATAGAGATTAGTATAGTATAGCACAATACATATAACAGTACAGTCGATTAGAGATTAGTGTAGTATAGCAGAACACATATAACAGTACAGTCGAATAGAGATTAGAGTAGTATAGCACAACACATATAACAGTACAGTCGAATAGAGATTAGTATAGTATAGCACAACACTTATAACAGTACAGTCGAATAGAGATTAGTATAGTATAGCACAATACATATAACAGTACAGTCGAATAGAGATTAGTATAGTATAGCACAACACATATAACAGTACAGTCGAATAGAGATTAGTATAGTATAGCACAACACATATAACAGTACAGTCGAATAGAGATTAGTATAGTATAGCACAATACATATAACAGTACAGTCGAATAGAGATTAGTATAGTATAGCACAACACATATAACAGTACAGTCGAATAGAGATTAATATAGTATAGTAGAACAGATATAACAGTACAGTCGAATAGAGATTAGTATAGTACAGCACAATACATAAAACAGTGCAGTCGTATAGAGATTAATATAGTATAGCAAAATACGTATAACAGTACAGTCGAATAGAGATTGGTATAGAATAGCACAACACATATAACAGTACAGTCGAATAGAGATTAGTATAGTATACCACAACACATATAACAGTACAGTCGAATAGAGATTAGTATAGTATAGCACAAAACATATAACAGTACAGTCCAATAGAGATTAGTATAGTATAGCACAATACATATAACAGTACAGTCGAATAGAGATTTGTATAGTATAGCACAACACATATAACAGTACAGTCGAATAGAGATTAATATAGTATAGTAGAACAGATATAACAGTACAGTCGAATAGAGATTAGTATAGTATAGCACAATACATATAACAGTACAGTCGAATAGAGATTAGTATAGTATAGCACAATACATATAACAGTACAGTCGAATAGAGATTAGTATAGTATAGCACAATACATGTAACAGTACAGTCTAATACAGATTAGTACAGTACAGCATAATACATATAACAGTACAGTCGAATATTGATTAGTATAGTATAGCACAATACATATAATAGTAGAGTGGAATAGAGATTAGTATAGTATAGCACAACAAATCTAACAGTACAGTCGAATAGAGATTAGTACAGTATAGCACAATGCTACACCAGTACAGTCAAATAGAGATTAGTATAGTATAGCACAATACATATAACAGTACAGTCGAATAGAGATTAGTATAGTATAGCACAACACATGTAACAGTACAGTCGAATAGAGATTAGAGTAGTATAGCACAACAAATGTAACAGTACAGTCGAACAGAGATTAGAGTAGTATAGCACAACACATTCAACAGTACAGTAGAATAGAGATTAGTATAGTATAGCACAATACATATAACAGTACAGTCGAATAGTGATTAGTATAGTATAGCACAGCATATATAACAGTACAGTCGAATAGAGAATACTATAGTAAAGCACAATACATATAAAAGTACAGTCGAATAGAGAATAGTATAGTATAGCACAACACATATAACAGTACAGTCGAATAGAGATTAGTATAGTATAGCACAATACATATAACAGTACAGTCGAATAGAGATTAGTATAGTATAGCACAACACATATAACAGTACAGTCGAATAGAGATTAGAGTAGTATAGCACAACACATTCAACAGTACAGTCAAATAAAGATTAGTATAGTATAGCACAACACATATAACAGTACAGTCGAATAGAGATTAGTATAGTATAGCACAGCATATATAACAGTACAATCGAATAGAGAATACTATAGTATAGCACAATACATATAAAAGTACAGTCAAATAGAGAATAGTATAGTATAGCACAACACATATAACAGTACAGTCGAATAGAGATTAGTATAGTATAGCACAATACATATAACGGTACAGTCGAATAGTGATTAGTATAGTATAGCACAATACATATAACAGTACAGTGGAATAGAGATTAGTATAGTATAGCACAACACGTATAACAGTACAGTCGAATATAGATTAGAGTAGTATAGCACAACACATATAACAGTACAGTTGAATAGAGATTAATATAGTATAGCACAGCACATATAACAGTACAGTCGAATAGAGATTAGTATAGTATAGCACAATACATATAACAGTACAGTCGAATAGAGATTAGTATAGTATAGCACAACACATATAACAGTACAGTCGAATAGAGATTAGAGTAGTATAGCACAACACACATAACAGTACAGTCGAATAGAGATTAGAGTAGTATAGCACAACACCTATAAGAGTACAGTCGAATAGAGATTAGTATAGTCTAGCACAACACATATAACAGTCGTATAGAGATTAGAGTAGTATAGCACAACACATATAACAGTACAGTCGAGAAGGGATTAGTATAGTATAGCACAGCACATATAACAGTACAGTAGAATAGTGATTAGTATAGTATAGCACAATACATATAGCAGTAAAGTCAAATAGAGATTAGTATAGTATAGCACAACAGGGTGGCCATGGTGGTGCAGTGGTTAGTGTTGTCTCCTCAGAGCAAGAGGTTTGTTCGAGCCTCGGCTGGGGTGCCCTCTTTGCGGAGTCTGCATGTCCTCCCTGTGGTCTCATGGGTTTCCTCCGGGTGCTCTGGTTTCCTCCCATATCCCGAAAACATGCTGCAGGTGGATTGGACACTCTAAATTGGCCCTAGGTGTGAGTGCATGTGTGTGCCTTCTGTGGAAGTTTGGGCGCCGGGATGGCAACTCGCCACCGTAAAACTCCACTGCCAATCAGGAGTGGACATGTGATCTGCTGTGGCGACCCCTTACCGGGAAAAGCTGAAAGAAGAAGAAGATAGTATAGCACAAAACATATAACAGTACAGTCAAATAGAGATTAGTATAGTATAGCACAATACCTATAACAGTACAGTCAAATTGAGATTAGTTTAGAATAGCACAACACATATAACAGTACAGTCGAATAGAGATTACTATAGTATAGCACAACACATGCAACAGTACAGACGAATAGAGATTAGTATAGTATAGCACAACACATATAACAGTACTGTCGAATAGAGATTAATATAGTATAGCACAACACATAACAGTACAGTCGAATAGAGATTAGTATAGTATAGCACAACACATATAACAGTACAGTCGAATAGAGATTAGTATAGTATAGCACAACACATATAACAGTACAGTCGAATAGAGATTAGTATAGTATAGCACAACACATATAACAGTACAGTAGAATAGAGATTAGTATAGTATAGCACACTACATATCACAGTACAGTAAGATAGAGATTAGTATGGTATAGCACAACACATATAACAGTACAGTCAAATAGAGATTAGTATACTATAGCACAACTAATATAACAGTACAGTTGAAAAGAGATTAGTATAGTATAGCACAACTCCTATAACAGTACAGTCGACTAGAGATTAGTATAGTATAGCACAACACATATAACAGTACAGTCGAATTGAGATTAGTATAGTATAGCACAACACATATAACAGTGCAGTCGAATAGAGATTAGTATAGTATAGCACAATACATAAAACAGTACAGTCGAACAGAGATGAAAATAGTATAGCACAACTCATATAAAGGTACAGTCGAATAGAGATTAGTATAGTATAGCATAATACATATAACAGTACAGTCGAATAGAGATTAGTATAGTATAGCACAATACATATAACAGTACAGTCGAATAGAGATTAGTATAGTATAGCACAACAAGTATAACAGTACAGACGAATAGAGATTAGTACAGTATAGCACAATGCTATACCAGTACAGTCGAATAGAGATTAGTATAGTATAGCACAATACATATAACAGTACAGTCGATTAGAGATTAGTGTAGTATAGCAGAACACATATAACAGTACAGTCGAATAGAGATTAGAGTAGTATAGCACAACACATATAACAGTACAGTCGAATAGAGATTAGTATAGTATAGCACAACACTTATAACAGTACAGTCGAATAGAGATTAGTATAGTATAGCACAATACATATAACAGTACAGTCGAATAGAGATTAGAGTAGTATAGCACAACACATATAACAGTACAGTCGAATAGAGATTAGTATAGTATAACACAACACTTATAACAGTACAGTCGAATAGAGATTAGTATAGTATAGCACAATACATATAGCAGTACAGTCGAATAGAGATTAGTGCAGTATAGCACAACACATATAACAGTACAGTCGAATAGAGCTTAGTATAGTATAGCACAACACATATAACAGTACAGTCGAATAGAGATTAGAGTAATATAGCACAACACATATAACAGTACAGTCGAATAGAGATTAGAGTAGTATAGCACAACACATATAACAGTACAGTCGAATAGAGATTAGTATAGTATAGCACAACACATATAACAGTACAGTCGAATAGAGATTGGTATAGTATAGCAGAATACATATAACAGTACAGTCGAGTAGAGATTAGTATATTATAGCACAACACATATAACAGTACAGTCAAATAGAGATTAGTATAGTATAGAACAACACATATAACAGTACAGTAGAATAGAGATTAGTATACTATAGCACAATACATATAACAGTACAGTCGAATAGAGATTAGTATATTATAGCACAATACATATAACAGTACAGTCGAATAGAGATTAGTATAGTATAGCACAACACATATAACAGCACAGTCAAATAGAGATTAGAGTAGTATAGCACATCACATATAACAGTACAGTCGAATAGAGATTAGTATAGTATAGCACAACACATATAACAGTACAGTAGAATAGAGATTAGTATAGTATAGCACACTACATATCACAGTACAGTAAGATAGAGATTAGTATGGTATAGCACAACACATATAACAGTACAGTCAAATAGAGATTAGTATACTATAGCACAACTAATATAACAGTACAGTTGAAAAGAGATTAGTATAGTATAGCACAACTCCTATAACAGTACAGTCGACTAGAGATTAGTATAGTATAGCACAACACATATAACAGTACAGTCGAATTGAGATTAGTATAGTATAGCACAACACATATAACAGTGCAGTCGAATAGAGATTAGTATAGTATAGCACAATACATAAAACAGTACAGTCGAACAGAGATTAGTATAGTATAGCATAACTCATATAAAGGTACAGTCGAATAGAGATTAGTATAGTATAGCATAATACATATAACAGTACAGTCGAATAGAGATTAGTATAGTATAGCACAATACATATAACAGTACAGTCGAATAGAGATTAGTATATTATAGCACAACAAATATAACAGTACAGACGAATAGAGATTAGTACAGTATAGCACAATGCTATACCAGTACAGTCGAATAGAGATTAGTATAGTATAGCACAATACATATAACAGTACAGTCGATTAGAGATTAGTGTAGTATAGCAGAACACATATAACAGTACAGTCGAATAGAGATTAGAGTAGTATAGCACAACACATATAACAGTACAGTCAAATAGAGATTAGTATAGTATAGCACAACACTTATAACAGTACAGTCGAATAGAGATTTGTATAGTATAGCACAATACATATAGCAGTACAGTCAAATAGATATTAGTACAGTATATTACAACACATATAACAGTACAGTCCAATAGAGCTTAGTATAGTATAGCACAACACATATAACAGTACAGTCGAATAGAGATTAGAGTAATATAGCACAACACATATAACAGTACAGTCGAATAGAGATTAGAGTAGTATAGCACAACACATATAACAGTACAGTCGAATAGAGATTAGTATAGTATAGCACAACACATATAACAGTACAGTCGAATAGAGATTGGTATAGTATAGCAGAATACATATAACAGTACAGTCGAGTAGAGATTAGTATATTATAGCACAACACATATAACAGTACAGTCAAATAGAGATTAGTATAGTATAGAACAACACATATAACAGTACAGTAGAATAGAGATTAGTATACTATAGCACAATACATATAACAGTACAGTCGAATAGAGATTAGTATATTATAGCACAATACATATAACAGTACAGTCGATTAGAGATTAGTATAGTATAGCACAACACATATAACAGCACAGTCAAATAGAGATTAGAGTAGTATAGCACAACACATATAACAGTACAGTCGAATAGAGATTAGTATAGTATAGCACAACACATATAACAGTACACTCGAATAGAGTTTAGTATAGTATAGCACAATACATATAACAGTACAGTCGAATAGAGATTAGTATAATATAGCACAACACATATAACAGTACAGTCGAATAGAGATTAGAGTAGTATAGCACAACACATATAACAGTACAGTCGAATAGAGATTAAAGTAGTATAGCACAACACATTTAACAGTGCAGTCGAATAGAGATTAGTATAGTATAGCACAACACATATAATAGTACATTCGAATAAAGATTAGTATAGTATAGCACAATACATATAACAGTATAGTCAAATAGAGATTAGTATAGTATAGAACAACACATATAAGAGTACAGTAGAATAGAGATTAGTATAGTATAGCACAATACATATAACAGTACAGTTGAATGGAGATTAGTATAGTATAGCATAACAGGGCAGCTATGGTGGTGCAGTGGTTAACGTTGTCGCCTCACAACAAGAGGTTTCCTCGTTCGATCCTCGGCTGGGGTGCCTTCTTTGCGGAGTCTGTATGTCCTCCCTGTGGACGTGTGGGTTTCCTCTGGCTGCTCTGGTTTCCTCCCACATCCCAAAGACATGCTGTAGGTGGATTGGATGCGCTAAATTGGACCTAGGTGTGAGTTCATGTGTGTGCCTTCTGTGGAAGGTTGGGTGCCGGGCTGGCAACTCGACACCGTAAAACTCCACTGCCAATCATGAGCGGACCTGTGGTCTGCTGTGGCGACCCCTAACCGGGAAAAGCTGAAAGTCGAAGAAGAAGATAGTATAGCACAACACATATAACAGTACAGTTGAACAGAGATTAGTATAGTATAGCACAATACCAATAACAGTACAGTCGAATAGAGATTAGTTTAGTATAGCACAACACATATAACAGTACAGTCGAACGGCGATTTGTATAGTATAGCACAACACATATAACAGTACAGTCGAATAGAGATTAGTATAGTATAGCACAACACATATAACAGTACAGACTAATAGAGATTAGTATAGTATATCACAATACATATAACAGTACAGTCGAATAGACATTAGTATAGTATAGCACAACACATATAACATTACAGTCGAATAGAGATTAGTATAGTATAGTAGAACAGATATAACATTACAGTCGAATAGAGATTAGTATAGTACAGCACAATACATATAACAGTGCAGTCGTATAGAGATTAATATGGTATAGCACAATACATATAACAGTACAGTCGAATAGAGATTAGTATAGTATAGCTCAACTCATATAAAGGTACAGTCGAATAGAGATTAGTATAGTATAGCATAATACATATAACAGTACAGTCGAATAGAGATTAGTATAGTATAGCACAATACATATAACAGTACAGTCGAATAGAGATCAGTACAGTATAGCACTACACATATAACACTACAGTAGAATAGAGATTAGTATAGTATAGCACAATAAATATAACAGTACAGTCGAATAGAGATTAGTACAGTATAGTACATTGCTATACCAGTACAGTGGAATAGAGATTAGTATAGTATAGCACAACTCATATAACAGTACAGTCGAATAGAGATTAGTATAGTATAGCACAACACTTATAACAGTACAGTTGAATAGAGATTAGTGTAGTATAGCACAATACATATAGCAGTACAGTCGAATAGAGATTAGTGTAGTATAGCACAAAACATATAACAGTACAGTCGAATAGAGATTAGTATAGTATAGCACCACTAATATAACAGTACAGTCGAATAGAGATTAGTATAGTATAGCACAACACATGTAACAGTACAGTCGAAAAGAGATTAGTAGAGTATAGCACAACACATATAACAGTACAGTCGAATAGAGATTAGTATAGTATAGCATAACACATATAACAGTACAGTCTAATAGAGATCAGAGTAGTATAACACAACACATATAACAGTACAGTCGAATAGAGATTAGTATAGTATAGCACAACACATATAACAGTACAGTCGAATAGAGATTAGTATAGTATAGCACAACTCATATAACAGTACAGACGAATAGAGATTAGTATAGTATAGCACAACACATATAACAGTACAGTCGAATAGAGATTAGTATAGTATAGCACAACACATATAACAGTACAGTCGAATAGAGATTAGTATAGTATAGCACAATACATATAACAGTACAGTCGAATAGAGATTAGTATAGTATAGCACCACTAATATAACAGTACAGTCGAATAGAGATTAGTATAGTATAGCACAACACATGTAACAGTACAGTCGAAAAGAGATTAGTAGAGTATAGCACAATACATATAACAGTACAGTCGAATAGAGATTAGTATAGTATAGCACAACACATTTAACAGTACAGTCGAATAGAGATTAGTATAGTGTAGCGCAACTCATATAACAGTACAGTCGAATAGAGATTAGTATAGTATAGCACAACACATATAACAGTACAGTCGAATAGAGATTAGTAGAGTATAGCATTATATATATAACAGTACAGTCGAATAGTGATTAGTATAGTATAGCACAACACATATAACAGTACAGTCGAATAGAGATTAGTATAGTATAGCACAACACATATAACAGTACAGTCGAATAGAGATTAGTATAGTATAGCACAAACACATATAACAGTACAGTCTAATAGAGATTAGTATAGTATAGCACAATACATATAACAGTACAGTAGAATAGAGATTAGTATAGTATAGCACAACACATATAACAGTACAGTCGAATAGAGATTAGTATAGTATAGCACAACTCATATAACAGTACAGACGAATAGAGATTAGTATAGTATAGCACAATACATATAACAGTACAGTCGAATAGAGATTAGTATAGTATAGCACAACACATATAACAGTACAGTTGAATAGAGATTAGTATAGTATAGCACAATACATATAACAGTACATTTGAATAGAGATTAGTATAGTATAGCACAATACATATAACAGTACAGTAGAATAGAGATTAGTATAGTATAGCACAGTACATATAACAGTACAGTCGAATAGAGATTAGTATAGTATAGCACAACACATATAACATTACAGTCGAATAGAGATTAGTATAGTATAGTAGAACAGATATAACAGTACAGTCGAATAGAGATTAGTATAGTACAGCACAATACATATAACAGTCCAGTCATATAGAGATTAATATAGTATAGCACAGTACATATAGCAGTACAGTCGAATAGAGATTAGTATAGTTGTCATAGGAAAAATAAACTTTAAAAATGATCAATACATGGTAGGTTCAGGTTAAGGCACTTTAATCTTGCAGCAAGGAGACAAAAACGTGCTAATACCGAGTTTGTCTAACTAAAATCAGGAAGTAAGTCTATCTTTATACACTTTCTAACAAGACATTGCCTACCAAGCTGACATAACAGATCACAAGTTTTAACATCATCATTACATAGCAGCTGTTTATCCATAGTTTTCTGCTTGCACTATCAATTTTATGAAAAACTTCCTAAGATAAACAATGTGGCCTTGGTGACCACCGGTTAGATACAGTTTCCCACTAGGTTATGTTTCCATTCAAGGTACTATAGCTAATTCGAGCACAAAGCAAGTACAGATTCTTCAAGCAGTCTTTTGTCTTATGTATCTCTTTTTTTCTGCAGCTGTGCATGTTCTCATAACACGAACAGAGCTGATTGTTCATATTCAATCATATTATAGAAAACAGTATTGTATTCATTCATTTCCTGACCTAGCAGATAATCACCTGTTTCTCAAGTACATTTCCAAAAAGGCATAAACATGAATATTGCTGTGCTAGCAATTACTAGGTCAGGGTGCATCTTGCAGTTTCAGAAAGCATACTGTGGTTTGAAAAATCATCTTATAATTTCATACAGAATTAAGCTGTACATAAAATAGAATGAAAATGTGTTAACCCTTTTAGCTTCTAATAAGCATTAGACATATATAAAAATGAATATTTTCTGACATTTCCCCCTTGTTAATACTTTTATTCTATTTTCAAAAGCATAAACAGTTTTCTTCATCTCCTAACCTCTTCCATTCCGGATTTGCAGTTAAGAGAGTCATGTAGTTTAGACTTATGAAAGCATTTCAGTTTTCAACAACTCTTCAATTTCAGTACTTTGATACAAAGTCTCAGAAACTGACATATCGATAAAATCTTTGATTAACTTTTTCATGCAGGGAATACCACAACAAATACATGCTCCTAATAGGAGTAATCCCACACAAATGGCAATCAGGATGTTCATTAGGATGGAACCCCACTGCCCAAACAAATTCTGGGAAAAGTCCGTCAGAGGGTTTGGGCCTGGTTTGGTCATGGTCGATACTTGCTGGATCACCTCAAGATGGTCGTTTATCTCGTGCTGGTTGTCAGGAATATACGAACAGCATTCTTCTTTGATTAAAGTGCACGTACCACCTCTCACCTCTAGGGTGAAGTCAAGAGCCATGCGGTTTTGAAGTACCACAGTTCTCATAGCATTTAGTTCATCAGTCACTAATTCAAGAGCAGAAAAAGTTGCATTGCTCATAACTTTGAGAAGTTTGGACAGTTTTCTCAGCTCCCAAATCGATTTCACTGCGCCATATGCAGGGGCTATGCCTGCCCATGATATAATAGTGTCACTCAAGTCCATATGTGTCAGTTTATCTTTGTTTTTTACAGAGTTATGGTTTCTCCACCCTGCTTCGATTCGTCCCACTGGATTCTCAGGTCTCTTGATTGGACTTCTAGGTTTACTGCTAACCTCTCTGACGTTTCGAATTTTCCCCTGAGGCAAAGCTGCAGTGTGTCGTATGGCCAGAACCAGGTAACCCAAAAAACAACCGCCAGACCAATAGCCATTTGTATGCCTTTTTCCCACAAACAAAATAACGATTCTCTACTTTAGTATTGATATATGCTTGCCCTGCATGAAACATTTTCTTGTCAATAATAGAAAGTTGCTTCAAAAGAACAGGATTATGCTGTATTTCACTAACAGTTCTCTTCATTTTTTCAAATTATGAGTCATAGTTTGTATCACAGATAGTTTCTGCCTTATTAGCCTTAATATAACATTTATAAGAAACAGTCACATTGCAATTGCTTCAACCCACCTGAATAGTCATTTTTATAAAAACATACAATCCCTTTTTGTGTAACAGGTAGGTACAATGCTATTTTGTCTTGTGATTTCATGGGTGTAGTATCAAAAATCAAGTTTTCCCAGGTCTCATTGACACCTAGGGGGACAGCAGTCATCAATAATCCCCCGTATGCTGTTGGTATAGCTGTGCAAATCCAGCAGTTCGAAACATTAAAAGTCTCAGCATACACATATTTAATTGCTTGGTAAGTGTTAAAGTTTGGATGCCAGTCTATGAGTAATGCATCACGTTTATTCAATTCAACTCGTGTGGCTGGAAAAAGGAAAGGCCACAGCAAAAAGATCATTGTTATCAGTATAGCTATCAGGATAATCATGCAATTTTTCTGAGGTTGTTCTGCATCCCTGTTTACTCTATACCTGGTCATTTTTTCTCGTTGTAAAACAGTAACAAGGTTTTTGTCCCGTTCAAAGTTCTTAACCAATTTACAGTGTGTCAGATGAATCCAGGATGCTCGCTCTGTGATCTTGACTGCAGTGGGTGTTGACAGTAGCACTTGGTACGGTCCTTCCCACTTCGGAGAACTCCAATTCTTTTTCTTCACGACTTTCACCCAGACCCACGTGCCTGGGACTACTGCTGCTTCCGATGGTCTGGCTTGTTCTTTATCTGAAACAGAATTTAACTGCAGAAGTTTGTTATTCAAAAATCGCCTCATATACTCTGCAAGTGAACTGTCAGCCTCCTGGTCTGCAGGCATGAGAGGTTTCCACTGAGATGTATAATATGCCCTCCCAAACAGAATTTCAGAAGGAGTTAATCCTTTTACATTTGGAACAGTTCTCATACTCAACAGTGCCAGAGGCAGACAGTGCACCCAGTTCTTTTGTGTCTCACTAATCAATTTCCTAAGCTTATTTTTCAGAACTCCATTATGCCTCTCTACTAATCCTGCAGATTGGGGGTGGTATGCACAATGGTTTTTCAGAGAAATCCCGAAATAACGGCTCACTTGTTGTATAGTTTGATTTACAAAGTGTGTGCCATTGTCACTATAAATCTTTTCCGGTATGCCAAATCTAGGAATAATTTCTTTAACAAGGACTTTTGCAACAGTAGCTGCATCTGGATTTTTAGTCGGAAAAGCTTCCACCCATTTGGAAAACATATCACCTTGCTTAGGCTTCAGTGCCCCCTGTGCATGATGCTTGTTACAAACATGGCATGCTGCACAAAAATTTTTTGTGTAGTTTGTAAATCCATACGTTGTAAACACTCGATTCACTAACTGTACCATCCCCCCTGTTGAGACATGGCACTGCCCATGGCTCAACAAAGCTGCATATCTAAACAAGTTAGATGGTAAAATTGGTTTTCTTTCTTTGGAGATGTACAGCCCTTTCTCAAGAATTGCTCCTCGTTTTATCCATTTTTGTTTATCTACATTTGTAATAAGTGTCTGCATTGTTTTTAACATTTCAAAATCTAAAATCTCAGATGGTTGTAATTCCTCACTCAAAAGAAATACTTCCGAAGCTGAAGCTGCTTGCTTTGCATATCAGCTTTCGCATTTCCTTTTGAAATCCTATCCTGTTGTTTGGTATGAGCTACGCATTTACAAATAGCTACTTTCTGAGGTAACTGAATAGAGTCTAACAAATCTAAAATAAATTGCGCATGATTAATTGGTTTACCAGTAGATGTTATCATTCCTCTATTTTTCCACTGCTGCGCAAAAACATGTACAGTAGAAAAAGTGTACTGGCTGTCAGTAAAAATGTTCACTCGTTTATCCTTTGCCAAGGTACATGCCCTTGTTAAAGCAATAAATTCTGCTGCTTGTGCAGATAAGTTGTGTGGTAAAGACTTTGCTTCTAAAATCTCAGCATCAGAAACTACTGCATACCCCACTAGATTCTGTCCTGTAGGACCCCTCCTACACGAGCCGTCCACATAGTATGTCACCTTGGCATCATCCAAGGGAACAGCCGTGAGATCATTTCTAGGCTGTGTCTTTTGCTCAATCTTCTGCAGGCAGCAGTGTGGTTTGCCATCTGCAGGGGTTGGGAGCAAGGTTGACGGATTCAAAGTTGTGCATCGTTCAATTGTCATATGAGGTTGACTCAACAGTATAGTCATACAGGAAAGATGTCTAGCAGGAGAAAGATATGCTACTTTTTCTTGCAGTAAAATAATCGTGACTGCATGAGGCACTCTCAATGTGAGAGGGTGAAATAACACTACTAAGGCTGAAGCCTGCACTGCCATTGCAGCTGCAACTACTGCTTGTACACAGTGGGGCAAGGATCGCGCCACTGGGTCTAGCTGTGATGAATAGTAAGCTATGGGGCGTTGTTTGTCCCCATGTTGCTGTGTTAACACTGATGCCATATAACCCTGCTTACAATCTACAGTTTGGAAAAATCATTTATGATAGTTCGGTAATCCTAAAACTAATGAGGATGCTATCAGTTGTTTCAATTTGCAGAAAGCTGATTCTGCTTCTGGTGTCCAGTGTAATAAATCTTGTGCTGCCATAGGCTTCTTGAATATCATATTGGTCAGTGGAGCAGATTCCAAGGCATAGTTTGGAATCCAAACCTAGGAAGGACATCATTTCCTTCTTGGTAGTTGGTTTGGGTGCTTGTAATAGTGCTGTTTTTCTGTCTTCATCTAATATTCTGCCTTCTTTGGATATTACATATCCCAGGTATTTAACCTGTTTTTTCCAAAGTTGCAGTTTGTTTTTGTTTACCTTCTGTCCTTGAGTAGCTAAAAATTGTAGTAATGCTATGGTATCTTCTCTGCATTCTTGCTGGGTGGGGGCTGCCAGCAGAATGTTGTCTACATAAAGTAAAATCTGGCTGCCTTTTGGTGGGATAAATCCCACCAGGTTACTTGCCATTTCCTGTGCAAATATTGTTGGACTCTCACAATATCCCTGTGGTAGTCGCGTATATGTATACCTTTTCCCCTGAAATGTAAATGCAAACCAATGTTGGCTGTCAGGGTGTATCAGTATTGAGAAAAATACATTGCTAATATCTACCACAGAAAAATACTTTTGTTGAGGTTTCAAATCATTTAATAAGGTGTGTGGATCTGGCACCGTAGGTGCTCTAGGTATAACTGCATCATTTACAGCTTGTAAATCTTGGACCATACGCCATTCTCCATTTGCTTTCCTAACAGGAAATAAGGGTGTATTACATGGTGAATCGGGAGATTCTATCAATACTCCTTCCTTATGTAAGGCTGCTATTATAGGTTTGATTCCTACTTCTGCATCCTTTCTTAAGGGATACTGTCTCTTTTGAGGTCTAAATGCTGACTTTGGCATGATAGTGACTGGTCCTGCTGTATGAATAAGTCCTACATCTGATTTTCATGTTGACCAGAGAGTCTCTGGTATGTCTCGTAAGGTTTTTTCCTCTTCTTCTAGTAAGAGTGCTACTCAGCTGTCCTCACTTGCCTGCAAGTGCACAGCTGGGTGTGTCTGTGTTATCCAATTCAACTTCTGCTTTTGTACTCCCTGTTCTGAAAGTTCTAATTCTGTCTGTTTTTCCCACCTTGTGACTTTTTCTCCTAGGTCTGCCCACTTCACACTTTTATCTTTAGTTAAACTCACATGTGGTAATCGATTAGATTTATAAAGCGCTAGGAATTCCTGGGGCAATGAACAGCTTACTACACTGTTTCCTTCTGTGTCCCAGTACAGACTTCGTAATACTAATCTGTTAGCATGGTTTCTAAACAGTTCTTGTTCATATTCTTTGTCAGGTCCTGGTTTGCTACAGTAATATAGAGTGCAATGCAACAAATGCTGTTTATCAGTGTCAAGGGAGGGGGATTTACTGATGGATATGTTCATCAGTTCTTCGGTTACTGCTCCTGGACCAGTTGTAACCAAGTCCTGGCTGTACAAATAAAATGTTTCACCCTCCGGTCGCACTACAAAAGTATCCATTTGTCACTGTGCTTCCATACCCTGCATAGTTGGAACTACTGCTATGCCAAATATCTGCATTAGGTCTCTGCCCAAAAGATTTACTGGGCATTTTGCAGAAACAACAATTTTGCTTTTCTGGGTCATCCCTGAAACAGGGTCAGTTATTGCTATGTTGTGGGAGAGTGGTTCCCGATACAGCTGTTCATTAGCTGCTTTCACTAATATGTAATCAAGTGATTCTGAATTTTCTGGTAGTTTGGAAGGATGTATCAGGGTCCGTGAAGCCCCTGAGTCACACAGGAATTTAACTTCCCTCCCGTCTACCAGAAGTGTAACTTCCGGTTTTGTGTCTGCTAGGTAGAGCTCAAGGCTCAATAATGCTAAGTCTAAAATTTCATTTTCTTCACCATCTGTGATTTCTTGTACTTCCTCTATTTCTTGTATCACATTCTCTACTCCTTCTATCACATTTGCACTTGTCTTTTCTTGATTATTCCTTTCTAGTGATTCTTGACTATCATATAGTCAGTCCTCACCCTCCTTGTCTTCTGTGGTTACCTTTTTATTTTGCCTGCAATCCCTTGCTAAATGTCCTTTTTTCCCGCATTTAAAACATTCACCCCTTTCCTTTCTCTCTTCAAACTCCTCTGATCGCTTATCAGATTGTTTGTTTCCCTGGGCATTTTTCTTACCCTTCTTCCCGGTCTGTACTACAAAGACTTCTGATCCGTCTTCTACTGCAAATACTTGAGTTTTCTTTTTATTTTTGCTATTAAAATGCCTTTCGGCATGTCTTGCATATTCAAGTAATGACTGTAATCTACTTGTACGATGATCTACCATGTGCTTTGTAATAAAGCTGCTAATGGGTGCAATACTGCCTTTCAAAAATGCATTCTTTAATTGCTGCTCATATGGGGAATCATGTGTTTGGTCCTCAGGTACCTGCATTCCACAATGGTTATTAAAACACTCTAATAATCTAGCATAATATCTATCAACAGTTTCACCTTCTTGTTGTATGCATTGATTAATGCAAGTCCAATCAGCCCTAGGCTTCCATTTCTCAGAGATTCGGTCTGTCAGACCTTTCACTCTGTTATCCAGTTCTGCATTACTATGTGGGAGTGGCCTATGTTCTGCGTCACAGGGATTCCAGTTGCCACTGATCATGTGCCAATCTGGACCTATGAATGACTACGTTCTCTACGTTCTCTCCATTTAAATGGTAACTTAACCTCATGCCCTGTAAGTCTTCTAAGAATTTTCTAAAATTAACTTTCGGATGGGGAATTCCCTCTGTGGCTTTCTGGATGTCTTCCGGTGTCCACGGTCTATATACTAGAAGAGTTGGGTCCTGTCCTGCCTATCCTGCCTGTGGATTTAGTACTTCTATGAGTGGACATATCTCTTCTTCACTCATAGCTCGTGAATTTTTATTTATTTCATACAATTCAATATCCCCTCTTAAGTTGCGTGTTCGGGACCTAGTCCCAATAGGATCTCTGACAAATGGTTTTGATTTTGCAGGGACAGCTGGATATAGCGGAGGTGGATCTGCTTGTCCACTCGCTTCATATTCTGGTAAGGGAAGCGGAGGGGCAGAGGGGCTGATGCTATTACCAAGTTATTGTTTTCTTTATCTAAAAACATTGCTTTTGAATTTTTATTCTTTTGTTCCCTGCGGTTTGCTTCCTCAAGCCACCTGTGTGCCTGAGGAACTCCTAATTGACGTTGCTTTTTTATCTGACCTTTTGCGTCTGTTTTAAGTTGTTTGACAAGTTTGATAAGTGAAGGTTTATCTAATTTGCCATCAAATTTGTATTTATTAACCCATTTTGTATAGTACCTAACGTTGTCGGCACGCTGTAATTGCATATATTTCGTGTCTTCGGTTAAAGGCAGATCTCGGGAACTTTTTGTGCACTTATTTCCCATGTTATCTTAACTTAGTTAGAAATTGTTACGTAACCCTTTTTATCACGTGGTACCATGATTTTCACTTCTTCACAGTTTATCTAGAATAACTGCCTACCTATCCTGTTTCCCTGATCTATGACAAGACAGCAATCTTTTTTGTCCCTGATTTACATAAAATCTCCCTGACAAAAATAAATACTGTAACAAGTACCTGATCTGAAACAAAGAAAAGGTAAATTCCTCCTTACCTGAGCCTCCGTGATTGATCGTCTCACCGGATCTGTTGACTCGTCCTCCAATCGCAGATCAGAAACAGTGGCTGGCCTCTTTAATAAGACAATTCAGTCAGAGGTCGTTCAAAGCAGAAGAACCGATGTGGCCTCTTCCCCGTACAGTTTCATGCCACCGGGCCCATCTGACCTGAGCTAGAGTGAGAGATTTCCAGTCCGAAGGACCAATCTGTCATGGGAAAAATAAACTTTAAAAATGATCAATACACGGTAGGTTCAGGTTAAGGCACTTTAATCTTGCAGCAGGGAGACAAAAACATGCTAATACAGAGTCTGTCTAACTAAAATCAGGAAGTAAGTCTATCTTTATACACTTTCTAAGAAGACATTGCCTAGCAAGCTGACATAACAGATCACAAGTTTTAACATCATCATTACATAGCAGCTGTTTATCCATAGTTTTCTGCTTGCACTATCAATTTTATGAAAAACTTACTAAGAAAAACAACGTGGCCTTGGTGACCACCGGTTAGATACAGTTTCCCACTATGTTATGTTTCCATTCAAGGTACTATAGCTAATTCAAGCACAAATCAAGTACAGATTCTTCAAGCAGTCTTTTGTTTCATGTATCTCTACTTTTCCGCAGCTGTGCATGTTCTCATAACACGAACAGAGCTGATTGTTCATATTTAGTCATATTATAGAAAACAGTATTGTATTCATTCATTTCCTGACCTAGCAGAAAATCACATGTTTCTCAAGTACATTTCCAAAAAGGCATAAACATGAATATTGCTGTGCTAGCAATTACTAGGTCAGGGTGCATCTTGCAGTTTCAGAAAGCATACTGTGGTTTGAAAAATCATCTTATAATTTCATACAGAATTAAGCTGTACATAAAATAGAATGAAAATGTGTTAACCCTTTTAGCTTCTAATAAGCATTAGACATATATAAAAATGAATATTTTTCTGACAATAGTATAGCACAATACATATAAAGGTACAGTCGAATAGAGATTAGTACAGTATAGCACAATACATATAACAGTACAGTCGATTAGACATTAGTATAGTATAGCACAATACATATAACAGTACAGTCGATTAGAGATTAGTATAGTATGGCACAATACATATAACAGTACAGTCGATTAGAGATTAGTATAGTATAGCACAATACATATAACAGTACAGTCGATTAGAGATTAGTATAGTATAGCACAATACATATAACAGTACAGTCGAATAGAGATTAGTATAATATAGCACAACACATATAACAGTACAGTCGAATAGAGATTAGAGTAGTATAGCACAACACATATAACAGTACAGTCGAATAGAGATTAAAGTAGTATAGCACAACACATATAACAGTACAGTCGAATAGAGATCTGCGTAGTATAGCACAACACATTTAACAGTGCAGTCGAATAGAGATTAGTATAGTATAGCACAACACATATAATAGTACAGTCGAATAAAGATTAGTATAGTATAGCACAATACATATAACAGTACAGTCAAATAGAGATTAGTATAGTATAGAACAACACATATAACAGTACAGTAGAATAGAGATTAGTATAGTATAGCACAATACATATAACAGTACAGTCGAATAGAGATTAGTATAGTATAGCACAACAGGGCGGCCATGGTGGTGCAGTGGTTAGCGTTGTCGCCTCACAACAAGAGGTTTCCTCATTCGATCCTCGGCTGGGGTGCCTTCTTTGCAGAGTCTGTATGTCCTCCCTGTGGTCACGTGGGTTTCCTCCAGGTGCTCTGGTTTCCTCTCACATCCCGAAGACATGCTGTAGGTGGATTGGACGCGCTAAATTGGACCGAGGTGTGAGTGCATGTGTGTGCCTTCTGTGGATGGTTGGGCACCGGGCTGGCACCATAAAACTCCACTGCCAAACATGAGCGGACCTATGGTTTGCTATGGCGACCCCTAACCGGGAAAAGCCGAAAGTCGAAGAAGAGGATAGTATAGCACAAAACATATAACAGTACAGTCGAATAGAGATTAGTATACTATAGCACAACACATATAACAGTACAGTCGAATACAGATTAGTATAGTATAACACAACACATATAACAGTACAGTCTAATAGAGATTAGTTTAGTATAGCACAACACATATAACAGTACAGTCAAATAGAGATTAGTATAGTATAGCACAATACATATCACAGTACAGTAGGATAGAGATTAGCATGGTATAGCACAGTACATATAACAGTACATTCGAATAGAGATTAGTATAGTATAGCACAACATATGTAACAGTATAGTCGAATACAGATTATTATACAACTACCCCCCATTAATATTCCAAAATGTGCATGCTGATTGGTCAGTGTGCACGTTGTAAATCAGACTTATACTAATGGAAAAAGGTCCGGTCTCCTGGAAAGCGAGATCTCCGTTGCTTTTTAGAAAGTGTCTCTCTATGTTAATGGAGTTTAACATAGCGAGACAGCTTTAAAAAAAGCAACAGAGAAAGGAAGATCTCCGTTGCTTTTTTTATAGCTGTCTCACTATGTTAAACTCCTTTAACGTAGCAAGATACTTTCTAAAAAGCAACGGAGATCTTGCTCTCTCCGTTGCTTCCACCCACAGCTCTGATGTACTGCGTAAGCATATGCATGCGCAGTACATCAGAACTGCCACAGAATACCGGACAGCTGTGGAAGGGCAGCAAGGAGGCATTATACAATGCGATTATTTAAGAAAACTAAGTATTTTTTTTCTTAAATAATGTCATTGTATAATAGCAATAACCCACTTCTGGTTGTGGGTAATGCTGCTTCGCCCTCATGACCAAACCACGCCAACCGTGGGTAAATCCAGCATTACCCACACCCAGGCGTGGGTTATTGCTTAAGTATAGTATAGCACAACGCATATAACATTCTATTGATACCTCTTCCTCTTCATCCCAGTAACCTAACTGCATACCCTGCACACTGTATTATTTTACATTTATATTTAGATCATTTCCTTTTTCTGATTTATTTATTGATAGTTTTTACTTCCAGTCTGTGTACTCCTTTCTTATTGTTTTGTTCCATGTATATTTGTATGCATTTATTTCTTGTATTTTTTCCATTAATGTGAGCTTCTATATTTCCTAACTGCCAAAACCTCTTTCACACATTATGTATCTTACTGCATATCGACATATCAGCAGTATCACACACCTTTGTATCACCATGAAAAGGCAAACTTTCCATTTCAGGTGCTCTCCAGTGCTACTTATAAACACCTCTCAAATAATCATCCCCAGTAAAGACCTTGTGACCTCCTACTTGCTTCTATCTTTTCTCCTTACAGGATCCTTTTTCTGTTACCATAATTGTCATATTATACAGCCAATGCTTTGCACAAACTGCCACCATGGGGCAATCTTCACTCCAAGTCTGACAAATTTGTTCATGAACATCTCTTGTATTGTACTGTGTCAGATGCCTTACTTAAAATTAAGCAAACTGCTCGTGATGCCCTGATCTGGTCAGCTACATGGGTTATTCAGTTCAAAAGCGCTCCCGATTTACCAGTGTAATTATAACAGTGCATTCTGGAGAAGCTTTCTAAATAAGTATATTATAATGGCCAAGTTGAAAACAAATATGAATAATTCATGAACCATAAGTGCTAAACTTTTCAAACACAAGTAGTACTGGTAAAGCTAGAGTTTGTATTTCCAGCAGTGTTCTGCAGTTTTTTTTTTCCTTTTAATGTATTTTTAATATTTCAGGTGAAATATTTATTAAAATGATATCCTTCATTTGATCTAACCACTTTCCAATGAATCTTGAAAACATGACCCTGGTTATATGAATGTAAACCTATCAGAAATCTTCTTACATGTAGGGGGTTTGTCATTTACACTCCCTTGCTTAATTTAACTGTCTCCACCATCAAAAGACCTTGGAATAAGTTATGAATGCTGTCACTAGGCAGTCGTTCAAATAACCTAATGTGTTTGGTCATGGTTCACTGAAAAGTGACTGAAATGGACAACCAGATACCTTTTAATAAGTTGTACATTTCTTTGTAAGTTCTGCAGTTAGTTAAAACTGAAAAAAAAGTATTTCTTTAACAAATTTAAGTGTTTTATATGTCACATTTACATTCAAAGTCTACATCAGTCAGAAGTATGTAAGATACTCCACAACTCTCATGATGACAAGAGCTAACTAATAAAACTAAACAGGAAACTAAGAAGACTAATTAAACCCAACAAGGAAATTATGAGATCAAAATAGCTTCTCATACTAAAGACAACCACAAGGCCTTCTATAGCTTTGTCCAAAATGTCAATGGTAACGCATAATAGTGTCCAGAACTGGTAGTAAATGGTAACACCTTCACTGAGCAGAGTGACTTAGCAAATCTGCTGGCCAACAAATTCAGCTCAAACTTTACCCTCCTTTACTCTCCACTTTCCTCCCACCCACACCCCTTGTTAAATCTCTACCAGCATAACCCCCCACAACCATCAGCAGGGACCATGTCATACTGGCACTCACTAAGTCTACAAACACAGCCTCAGTGGGACTCAACAATATCCCAGGTTGTCTCCAAAATATTTTGAAACATGACCTATTAGGACCACTTGAGTCACTTTTCAACTACAGTTGCAAAACAGGCTATGTACCAAGTGAATGGAGGATGGCAATAGTTATTCCCCTTCACAAGGGTGGACCAACAACTGACTCCAGAAACTACAGACCCATTATTCTGACTCATCTAATATGCAAAGCCATAGAATTAATTATCATGGAAATGATTATCAAATACATTGACAGCGTGCAGTCACAGGACTTATCCCAGTCTGGCTTTGTCATAGGAAAGTTATGCCTACTTAACATGTTAGACTTCTTTGAGAAAGTAACCAAAACAATGGATGAAGGGAAAATGGTGCATACCACCTACCTAGACCTGGCTAAGGTGTTTACATAATACTCTACTCAGGTGTTGTGGACAAACTCACCAAACTAGCCATGAATCCCTACACAACTTGTTGGATTGACAACTGGCTTACACATAGGATCCAAGAAGTCAGAATTAGTGAGATCAACAGCACCAACAGGCAGTTTACCACTGGGCAGCCACAGGGCTCCATGCTAGGTCCACTTCTTAGCTTATTAGCATATACTTCTTGGAGGTCAAGGCTAATGTCAAGGGCCTCTGACTCACAATGTTCGCAGAAAACTGCAAATTGGGAACTTTCATTAATTCCCCCCAAGACACTAACATCCTGCATGAGGGTCTAACACAGACAAGTGACTGATGCCAAAGCCACGGATTAAAACTCAAGGCAAAGAAATGCATTAAAGTGCCTTTTGGGAAAACATCTAGCCAGGCAAATTACTCCTTTGATAAAACATCCCTAAGATGTGACCCAACAGTCAGAAAACTGGGAACATATGTAGATGGTAATCTGGCCTGTTGCCAACATGTAGCCAAGGTAGCAAGAAAATCATTCAGTGTCTCCCAGCTTATAAGCAAGAGTATGGCATCCAGGTCCAAGGAAGCAATTGTACCACTCCTCTCATCCCTTATCAGACCCATCATTGAGTACAGCGCCCCCTTCGGCGTGTAACTGAGTAAGCATATGCAACAGTTGAAACACCATAGAGGTTCCTCAGTAAGAGAATCCAGAGTTTAAACAGACTGTCCTATACAGATCACCTTAGAGCTCTACCGCTATACCCAGTCTACATCAGGTTTTAGAGAGTTAATCTGTACTTGGCATGAAAAGCATCCTTAGATCCAACCCTGATGCAGCTTTTGCACTTCTGTAAAATGAGCAACACCAGAAACACTAGAGCCAGGGATCTGAAATTTGCTTACGACATAAATAGAACATGCTGACAAGACAGATACATGACTCAAAGGATTTCCATGCTCTAGAATAGGCACTCCATCTATGTGAAGCAGAGTCCATCCCTAACCCTATTCAAATGTAACCTTGACCATTGGATTGAAAATACAAATTCATCCCCGGGCTGGCCCCCATGTCTTTTATAGACTGAGGCTGTCAGTAAACATTCTGTAGCCAACATACCCCTCACATAGCTTTTTAGCAACTAACATGCTCCTCCTAACAAACATACTACTTGCAACTAAGATGCAAATGCAGCTAGGCTGGGTTGAGTGGCTAGGCTTATAAAGGCCAAGGTGGTTATTGACTTAGTATATACCTATGAACCTATGAGCCTGTAACTTGTTTGTGAAATTTTCATTTTAAGCAGTGAAGTCCTGAGTTATCTTTAGGACTGGGATATAAAAAAGATGTAGTTTCATGTTGTATTATCTACGTCTCAAGAGATTTTTTTTTTTTGTGCACCAACCATTAAACTTTAATAATGAAAGTCAAATATGCCACATTGGTGGCATACAGGGATAAAGCACTTACTACAGCCTAGGTGACCCAAGTTACACCTCATGGCCTGTCCAGCTCAGGAAGCTTGATGGCCCACCACAAGTGAATATCCATGCCCCTCCTTGTGGGTGGTACATGCTGGGTGGATTCCTCCATACAGCCCTGGTGGAGGCCAGGGCTCAAAGATGGATTACTGAGCTGGGATGGACAGGAGAAGCTGATGAGGCATGAGTGCTGGGCTTGGGCAGGCATCCCCCCTCAGACTACACCTCATGGCCTGTCCAGCTCACTTGTAGGAGTGGAGTTAAGACTTGGTCTAGGAGAAAATCCCTCACCAGGAGCAGTGTGATGGTGTCCCCTTTGTCTCAACCTGCTCTGCAATGCTGGCAAGAGCAACACCCTAGAAACCTGCCATGGAACTGAGGACTCCATCTGTACATACTCTCCTGGCAGTCAGACAGTCCCAGTGTAGGCCATACTGGGGACCCTGACAAGGCATAGATGCTACTGGAACATGGTTTATAAGGCACAGGCATGAGGCTGCCTGAAGTCAGCAGTGATAGAATGAAAAAAATAATGAAAGTAAAATCTTGCATTCTTCATAACAATTCATGGTGTGTGAGCCGAGGTTTCATTTAGAAATAACTACTTCTGTTTTATTTTTATAACAAATATCTTGAGCTAGATACAGAAGGAATGAGTTTCCATGCAGAAGTGAAGGATCAGTATTTTAAACCATGTGGCCATTTCTGCCATGACAGTGTCCACCCTCAAACCATACCCTACTTTTTAAAGGAACAATAGGTCAGTCCTGCCGAGGTGAATTTGTGAACACCCATCCAATTGTCTAACTCCTTTTTAAAGGAAGACAGTGTGCCACATTGCTTGATCTGGAGTGGAAGTTTGTTCCAGACAAAGTGTAGCTGTTGCATGATCAATCTGTCTTTCTGCCATATTTTTTTTATTTACTGAAGCCAGTTCAAATCTCTGGTCCTGGAGTTCACTGAACTGCTTGATTTGTGGCAATATAAGAGGTCTTTTTCCCCTAATGACTGAAAAATAAGTCTCAGATCACTCCTAATGAGTCTATAGAATACAGAAATAGAGCTTACAGCCTTTCTTGGTCGGTTAGGCCTTTTAGGCCTGTAATCTTTTTTGTTACGAACCTCTGAGGTCTGTCCAACTGCCTAACATGTCTAGTAAGCTATGACCTGATCAGTTGAAAATATAGAGGGGGTAAGGACTTCTTTGGATCTAGAGGAGATACACTTTTCAATGTATTATTTTTTTTAATGCAAGGTGGGATGTTGGGCAGCAATATGACATTTTAAGTACAAAAGTAAATGCAGTAGCTGTAGTGCTGGAAGACTTCATTAAAAAGTTTTGTTTGCTAGCATGTCACATAAAACTATTTAAAGGATCAAGGCTGTCTCCTGGGATTCAAACTTTTGTATGCAAATTATGTTGGTGCCTGATGTATGACTGCAGCAGTGAACCTGCAATGTCACTGCTCCTGATAGGTAACAGTCCATCCTCTATAATCAGCCTTCTGTCCTATGCCTGTGTACACCATGACTGTACGATATTAGTGCTTTATCTTACACATGGTAAGAAGAATGTGATATGGACTGGACCAGTGGCAACTATGACTTTGTACCATCTCCTGCAAATCAGATTATACAGTTATGCTTATTGTCATCTCTGTCCCATTGTGTTATCATGTAACTATACAGGAAACATACACTGAAAGGCAAAACTACACATACTACCTGATATTTAAAAAACATACGTCTTTCTGTTAGGTGTTTCTTGCAAGTACACAGCACTTGAGAAAAATCAAACCACAACAGGGAAACGTCAGATTCCTTCTATGCTGTTGTATTAGGCTGCAGTAGTAGCAGGGAAGAGAGAATGATCTTCAGTTATTTCCTACCTGGAAAGATGCATTAAATGAAAAGAGTGTGCTGCTAGCAGAAATCTCATTTAGTGTACATTCAGCCCTGCACTAGAGGTAGAAGGTTTGAATATAAAACAAATTTATATATTTTGCATTGCAGTTGTCTTCATGTCAAATTGATTAAAGATCCTTCGACAGAATGAAAACATAAAACTGCATTATCAGGTATATTCAAGATCACGTTAGCAGACTTCCTTGTAGCCTCATTAACTGTTATATGGTAGTAAAGAAATAAGCCATATTTGTACCAGACCACAGCCCTCTCCGAACACAGTCTTAGAAGCTCAGTATTGCAACCAGTTCATGCTATTTGAATTGCGCACAGTAGTAACTAATATACTTTGTGACCATTAAAATACCACAGTACCTCCCTAGTTTCCTTTTTCATATCTCTGCTCTTACTAGCCACCCTTTATATGTACTGATTTTCTTTTCTGCATCTGTGTTTTTGTACTACCTTTGTAAACCTACCTCTACTTGTGTCATATCTTGTCAATAACTTCTTTAGCATGAAACAATGTACTATCTTCGTATCACTCCATAACTGACTTCAAAAAACATGCTGATAAGTCATTACCACTGTAATAACTGTTAAATATGTTGAAAAATCTTTACCATTGTAATAATTGTTAAATTTCTTCATAACGCTCTGGAGCTTTTCTCCCCAGGCCTCCACTGAAAATGGGCCAACAACCCTTATAAATGTAAATTAAATAAATAAATTCCATGTTAGCAGATATTAAAGAATTATCAGGAAATGTTCAGTGCACTTTGCCAATCAAGTAAAACATTTGCCATGTTTTCTGCATTGCAAAATTAAAAATATATGTGTAAAAAGTTGCTTCAGTTATGCAAATAGGATTTATTCAGTATGGTCATGCTGTTGTTTAATCTGCAATTTTTTCATCACTGGGATTTCATTTTATTTATTTTTTTTCATCCTAGCAGTTACATTTAAAGACTTGTCACATATAGCTATGTTCTAGCTATAAATTCACACTGGATCTCAGATATACAAATATAAGGTCAAAGGTGGATTGTTATAAATTTTATCTAATTCTGGCTTGTAGCAGCTCATGTTCAATGCAAACATAGTATATTCCAGTTCATAACAGATGGGTTGCTGCTTATATAAACAACAGATTGCATTAGAATAACAGGCATAAAAGAATTACAATCAAGTGCAAATTATATTTAAAGCTTTCCAATTTCACTGGGAGCTTTGTTGTAAATTAAGTGTGTCTCCACTTATTTTAGCACATTCTGTACTTTTGCAGAAGTTACAGGTGAAATAATTTGCTTTTCCATTTTAAAACTGACTTTATCCTTATCTCTGACATCATGCAGTTTACTTTACTCCATAAACACTGTAAAAACACAAAATGTAGTTATGTTTTAAGAAAAGAAGAGCTGAATATGGCATAAATCATGTGGCAACATGTATGCTGAATCAGCTCAGTGATTTAGCAGGGATAAATTTTTAGCACAACTGGTATTACTCTCGCACTCTTTTCTCAATATCTTTAGCAATAGGAGGCTTGTGACGACCCTTCACTGGACCAGTAATCAAAGACCCTCAATCATCACCACTGGCAGCAGTGGGGGACGTTCACTGAGAGGATGACATGTACACACACAATATTTCCAGATGCAGCTCTCTACATCAAGTGCAATTTCCATTACAAGCACACAGAGACCACAGTCAGTCCAGGTCTGGTTTCTCCCTCTTCCTCCAGATCCCCAGTAAGACTCCCCATTGGCAAAGCTATAGAGATGAGTCCTTAGCCAGGATTCCAAGACAAGTCCTCCAATACTCTCTCTGTCTAACCAGTACTTTGTGTCTCTACGACACAGCTGACAAACATACCCCTTGAGGTTTGATTTACATACACACACACCTGGGAAGGTCTGGCACAAGTTTACTAGCTATGCCACTTTCTGCCCAGACTATAAGGTAGTTACCACTGCCACCAGAACCCCTTATCAGCTACATTAAGGCCCTTAACAAAAGGTGTCCAATTTTACTGTATAATATTAATACTAATACAAAAGGTAGTCTGACCAAGAGCAAGGCTATTAGGAGTGGTCCACACAGTGTCACCAAATAAATATGCAAGTACTCTCAAAGCATTATCTCTACACAAATCAGCCACAATGAAAGGTTTAAATATATTTAATAATAAATAAAAGATAAATAAAAGAACAAGACAATACTAAATATATATTCACAGTGACATCAGAGTTCAAAACTACAGGAAATATTTAAAATAACATTGCAGTACAGGCTTACACAAATAAAAAAAACATCTAAACTAAACTTCACTATATTCTTGACTGTATCTAAGAGAGTTATACTATTCTCTAGAGGCTTACTTCATTAGAGCAAGGCAGATGTGGTGAATGGATGTTCTAGATGTTGTCAGGTCAAGCCAGAATGCAGAATGCTCTGTCTCACTAACAGACTTCTCAAATTAATATCTAAGATATTAATGTCATGATCTATCTGTAAAAATATACAGACAAGGGCTTCTCTTCAGATCTCTGGCAGATGCTAGAAGTCATAAAATAATTGCATTCCTTCATGCTTTCAAGACTAGTAATTAGTTCACCCTAAAGGCAATACAGAAAGTTTCCTAGTACAGACATTGTGCCTCTTGCTGCATTAAAAAATGAAAGGCACCATATTTTATGGACTAGCCATAAATTAATTTAATTTCAGTTTTTTTTTCTGACGTTTGCTGGACTGAAGTTAACCTTCTGCATTCCATTTTCCACAGTTACAATAGTGCATGTACATTTCTGTTCTCTTCCAGTAGGGCACACTGTGTATACATTTTAAGCACAAGCACTTTACAAAATACCTTTTCAATACAAACATCTGTACAGAACAGATTGATATAGACATGACATACAGTTCTAATACATTTGTAACACACGGATATTCACCAATGACATATAATTATTTACAAAATTCCATCTAGCTGTGCTGACAGTATCTTCTTTCATCACAAGGCTATTCATTAAAAAAAGTCCTCATTCATTCAAGAATGTTTGAAATGCAGTGGTGAAGTTCAATCTCTAAGCAATCCAATTTCTATGGAATATAAGTTGATTGATTGACATCAATCCCAACAATGGCAAAAGCACTAAAAACATTCACCAAAACTGTTTTCAGCATCCCTTGAAAAATTTTCTTTTTGTAGGGGGCTTCCCAAACTGATATATACCAGTTCCAGGGCTGTACAACAGTGGAGAAGGATGAAAGCTCCACTATCGCCAAAGTATTTTCTGTGAATTTTACTCAAAGCTTTTTCCATTGCTGGGACTGTTGCTGATATATTGACTTGTTCCCATTTCTGTGCTATATGTCTACAGAGATGGATCATGGTCGAATAGGACCCTATGCAGGGTAATTGACAGGGCCTTCCCATCCATACTAATATCCCATTATTTGTCTGTCTTCCTTCCAATTACCATAAAACAATTTTCAAACCTGATAAAGTTCATGCTTTTTTCCTCTTTATTTTACAATCACAGAAATTTGGATTTTGTTAACTTTTATTTCAAAGTTTACACTAAAAACACTGAGTCATTTGTTAAACAAAGCAAAACACTCTAACATTGAAAATAGACTTTACGTGAGCAACAGTAAACCTCTATTTGTTGAAACTCACATTTATTGAAAATGTAAATGGCAACCCACCAACTGCATGAAACATGCTGAGATTCGTAGTTGAATAGCATATATTGAAACACCAATTAGCAACTTTGTGAAGGATGCAAGAATTCAAAGACAGATAGATACAACATCTGCTAATAGTTTGGGTCAGCCCACTGGACACAAGTGCCCTTTGTCATTGGTAGCCCAGGAGCACTGCCTGCTGAAGTGACTTAGTCAGAGTCATACAGTAGACTAACAAACTTTGAAGGAGATCGCCACCAAAAAGAAGACCAAATTAGAACTAACCAAAGAAATAAAATAAAAAAATCAAAGTTGTGGTACTGTGCCATAGAAAACTTTACTAAGTCCACAATAAAAACATTATGTGCTTTCATGCATGAACTGGACTTCTTTAGAATTAATAAAATTACAGTAAAGGACCTAATAATTGCTTGTGGAAGCAGTCATATGTAACATTTCATTGGATAACAAGTTAATGCAGTGCTCAATTAATTAGAGAACAATTAAAGTTGTTAAACCCAAGGAGCAAAAGCCTTAAAGTGCCAGTACCAGAGAAAAGGAAACCATGGCAATGAGAAAAAGTCAAATAAAAGCCATAAATAACACTGAACATACAAAATACAGAGCACAAAAAAACAAAAACTGTAAGCAATACAATTCCTGCAAAATTTATTTTAATTGAATTTACTAAGAGTCATAAAAACTATATATTATAAAAATAAGGAGGATTACAGATGCAACACACACTCTATAGACACTTTGTCATTCAAGCCATGGCCATTCGTAGAATTTGATTTGAGTTGCCATCTAAGCTCCTTCCATTCAAGTACATCTTTCCAAGGACCCCCCCCCCCCAGGGCATTGTCCTCAATGCTGTCTAAAAAGTAAAACTTAAAGGAATGTGTGACATTATCATGACCTATGTAAAAACCTGGGCAAAATTAACACTGTAACAATAATACTTCAATTTCCAAAAAAAAACTTTTCCATAATTTACTATGTTAAAGGCTGAATCTTCCATAATGTGCGTGCACTGGTTACACCAACCACATTTTTTCATCTGCCCAGGTTTGTGCCTTCAGCTCACCCTCTCAATAAGAGATCTAAAAGAGATAGGTTCATAGGTAGGTTCTAGGCTATCTGCCCGAGGGCATTTATAAGTCTAGCCAGAGTGTGTCATCTTTCGCCACCCCATTGATTAATTAACTGATCCTCTGTCAAGCAGAGCCAATGAAGTGATCCCAGGGGTGTATTTTCTGTTACCCATCCACTCGTCAAGGTTTCTCTTGAAGAGTGTTAGTGAGGGGCTCTGACTGATGTAATTTGGAATTTTGTTCCAAAGCATGGGGAGTCTCTGTGACAGGAATCTATCCCTCCAGCATGTTCTATTTATTGTTGTGGTGAGGTTTAGCTCACTAGAGCGCGTGGCTCGCAGTGACTTGGATTTCTTTAGGTGGGGCATGTCCATCAATTCTGAGTTGGACATGGCTTTGTAAGTCAGGCAGAGATCACCTCCGAGTAATCGATATGCCACTGAGTACAGCCGAAGTTTTTCAGTCATCTGCATAGGAAATATGTTTGAGGCCAGTAATCCTCTTGGTGAGGTACTTTTGTGGTCTTTCCAGCTGTTGGAAGTGTCTTGTGAGGTAAATCCCAAATGGGGCATTGTACTCTATGATGGGTCTAATGAGTGATGAGTAGAAGGGCATTATAACCTCTTTATTTCTAGATGCAAACCCTTTAGTAATTAGATGGGCCACATAGAAGGATTTCCTAACTACTTTGGCAATATGATTGTCAAAGGAGAGATTACTATCTACCTGGGTCTTATTACCTCTTCTGTATTAAGGGGGCTGCCACCTATGTGGTAATTCGTGGGTGTTTTGTTTTTCTCAAATGGGATGACTATGCATTTTTTGGCATTTAGCTTGAGGCCATGACTTTGACACCAGGTGTTCATCTCAGTAAGGCCCTTTTGGAGGATGTCCATGTCAGCCGGATTATGGCTCCCAGTTTGCAGTCATCGGCGAACTTGGTTAGACATAGTCCTCCTGTGTTTTCCTGTACTTCTGAGAAGTATATGCCGAACAGTAGGTGTCCCAGGACCGGGCCTTGCGGGACACCACATGTGAGTGGTTTAGAGTCGGACCTGGACACCGCTATTCTTACCATGTGAGTTCTGTCTGTAAGCCAGTTGGCAACCCGTCTCATGATGTAGGGGTTTATGTTCAGGCTGGTGAGTTTTTCTGTAATACCTGAGTGGGGAAAGGTGTCGAAAGCCTTGGCGAGGTCAAGGTAGGCTGTGTGAACCACCTTTCCCTTGTCTATGGCCTTGGTGACTGTCCCGAAGAAGTCAACCAGGTTTAGTAGGCATGATCTGCTCTTAACAAAGCCAAACTGGGTTGGGTCAAGTGTTTGGAGGGTCCCAATGTCTTTGTTAATGAGTTCTGTGATGATGCGCTCCATAGCCTTGCAGACCAGGCTAGTCAGGCTTATGGGGCGATAGTTACCAGGGTCAGTTATGGCCCCTCCTTTGTGGAGAGGAATAATCATTGCTGTGCACCATTCTATAGGCACATAGCCTGTGAAGAGGCTGAGGTTGAACAGCTTGTTTAGGTGGGGGGTTAGTTTGTTCTGTAGTTCATGCAAGACGCAGCCTGGGACACCATCTGGTCCCATTGATGCTGTGTTTTTGGCTTTTGAAAGGGCTGTTTTCACCTGTGTGTCTGTGATTTTTTGGGACACTGCACTTTTCTGGTATTGTTGTGGGCCCTTTTGGAGGTGAGAGGGGAGTGAAGTTTGTACAGAATCTATCTGCCAGGATGTTGGCAATATCAGTAGGTTCAGTATATTTTGTGCTATTTTGCACTAGTTCAGTGCATGTCTGCGAGTTGCCACTTAGATTCTTAACATAGCTAAAGAAGGCTTTGTGGTTATCTTTTGAATCCTTGGTATGTTTTCTTCGAAGTTAGCCTTAGATGATTTCATGAAGGAACTTAGTTTCTTACTGATACTGATCAGGGATGTCTTTCCTTCTTGGGATTTGCTTTTTTTTTCTGAACTAGTTTCCTCCTTCTATTGTATAGCCTGCTTATTGCAGGGGTCCACCAAACTGGTTTCCTTCTCTTAGAGGTGTGAGTCTTGGTTTTGCTAGGGATGGCATGATCGATGCATCCTTGTAGGTGCTCATAGAGTGCATTTGTAAAGGTTTCTGCATCTTGGGCACCGTTATCCTTTAGCGTGGGGGCTGCGAAACTTACCACCTCTGTCTTAAGTAAGGTGAAGTTTGCTTTAGAAAAGTTTTTTACTGTGGTTTCCTTAGTTGGGGGTGGTGGTGGGGTTTGGACATCCAGAGTGATTATTTTATGGTCTGATCTAACCAGTGATGGGTTGACCTCCGGTGTGGAACACCTGTCACCCATGTTGGTGATAACCAGATCCAATATGTTTTCACCTCTGATAGGGGTGTTTACCAGCTGATCCAGGGCGTTTGAGTTGATTAATTCCAGGAAGCGCTGGGCCTGGGAATTTGTTCTCAAGTAGTTTTCCCAGTGAATGGTAGGGTAATTGAAATCGCCCAATATCAGGGTGTTCGGTAGGACCTTCATGTTTTCCAGCGTCTCCAGAAAGGTAGAGTGGTGGTCCTGGGTCATGGAGGGTGATCTGTAGCAGACCACAATTTGCATTACAGATTTGCCTGATGTTAGTTGCACATGGATGATCTCAGGGGTATCATGCTGCAGAACTAACCTGGAGGTGTAGGTATCCTTGATGAATATGGATACACCTCCTCCTTTTGTGTTTTGGTCCATGTTCTGTGGCCGAAACGTGTGGTATGAGTTGTAGCCCAGTAGAAGTGGGGTTCTCTCTGGAGCCTTGAACCAGGTTTCAGTTACTGCACAGATGTTGACGTTCTCCATACTGAGGAGTGCTTCGAGCTCGTGCATTTTGAGATTTAAACTCCTGGTGTTGAGTAGCATAACCCTCAGTTTTTTGTTAATTGTGCTGTTTACAGAGGTGGGTTTGACTTTTGAGCCTTGCCTAAGAAAGGCACTATGGGGGCAGCAAGAGCCTTGACCAGTATTCGAAAGCCTAGGGGTGACAGGTGCAAGCCATCTCTTGTGAAGCAACATGGCTTGTCGAGCATGTCGTCCCAGGCTGACAGATACTGGATCCCCTTTGAATGACACCAGAAGCTTAGCCAATTGTTGAAATTGATAATTTTTTTCTTTATACTGAGGTATCATTCTTGGTGAGAGCAAGATGCTATTCAGGGTCAGGGTCATACCAGCCTGGGCTGCATGATCAGAGAGCTCTTCCATGTTTCTTTTCATGTAGTCCAGGGATGTACATCTCAGGTCATTCACACCAACATGAACAATGACAGAGTCATATTTGTACTTGTTCTGACCTGAGTGCTTGTGTTATGTGGCAGATTCTGGCTCCCGACAGGCAGCTAACAGTAATCTTCTGCTTGTCTAGCCTATTGAGTGAGACGTCAGTGTGCCTGACTATAGAGTCACCAATTACTAATGTGTTAGGTATGTTATTTCACCTTAAGGGCTGTGATTGTGTGGCACACTGATTTTGTGTTTTATGTGTTGTCTGGTTTGTGACGGGAAGTGCAGGTTGTTTGGGTGTCTGCTTTGGAGGTCTCTGATGCTTTTGCAGGTTTTTAATTAGAGCCTCCAAGTATGATTTTGTGTATTTATGTGTATTTTTTGCCAGTGCTGTTTTAGTAGATCTGTGTGCAGCTGGAGGTGTGGTGCAAGTGTTAACCTTCTCCTCTTGACTGTCTGTTCCAGTCTTGGGTGGAGACAGCTTAACTTCCAGTTTGGCTGTATGATTGCATCTCTTGCATGTGTTAGTGTTTTGTGGTAGGAGGAGAGGGTTATCTGTGTACATGAAGCAGTTGTAACATTGCCTCAGGATACCCAGATTCACCAGCTGGACTGGAGAGTGCACCTGAAGTTGCCCTTTGGTCATGCCTGACTAGTAGGGTGAGCTGCTTAGTCGCTTGGTTGGTGAGGGGTGAATAAAGAGCCTTGCCCTGCTGGGTAATCAGTGTCAGGGTATATTAGTGCTTGCTATTAGGTCTGAGCAAGTGCTGGACTGTAAGATGCTTTTTGAGTGCTTAGGTTGAGAGTTAGGCTAGTTTCAAGGGAAAACTGAAGAGGAGACTTAGCAGAGCCAGGAATAATTTAACCGAGGCTAACCGGCATTGCCCGGTGTGCAAAACCATGCAAACGTGTTTTTTATAGTAGGGAAATGAAAGAGATAGAAATAAGCCCAAAATGGCCAATAAACTACTAACTTCTGGGCTGGAACCACTCCTCCAGGGACAGATAGGTTGCTCAAAGCTCCCCTCTCTCACAGGTGAACAGAGAAACTTCCTTCTATCCAAGTAAGGTATGGGCAACTCAGAAACTAGTATCACAGCCCTGAATTCAGCACTAGCCTGAAAACTGGACCATACTAGCTTAGAAAGGCAGGAAACAAGGAATTTCTTTTTTGTTTTTTTGAAAAGATAAGCCAAAAACAGTAAAAAAATACACTTAAAACAGCTTTAAATGACTACAAATGATCAGAAAAGGCTATTGCACTTTAGTATGTAGCCTACAACAGTTAAACAAATTATTTAAACAAAAAACAACTTTTTAAAAGTGCAGGCAGTCAAATAAGTACTATATGTGAAAAAAACAAGCTTTTAAATCACAATAAACACTGGAAAATCTGCATTTAGGCGGAAAACAGTTAAGTACAGCAATAAAGTACAGAAAACTGATACTTAATCACTCCAAAGTCTCTCTTCTAAGCTAGAAGGGTTGTATCAGTTTAAGGCTTTCTAGTGCTACCCAGTAGGTTAGTTTCACTGATACCTCTAGGAATAAACTAAGGATGCCATTGACCTTTGCCAGTAATGTGTATGTAGCATGTGATATTATTAAAAAGAACTGGGATATTCTGTCTACTGTACATGAATTGAATAGGGTCATTGGCACACAGCCAGATTTTGCTTTTAGAAATAATAGATCACTTAAGAGTCAGCTCTGTTATCAATCCTTTAATACTAAATCAACTATAATATCTGATAGACTTGTTTACATATATGTGTAGGAATTATATGCCCTGTACACATATACACATTGTAATCATTTCACACATCCCACTTTGGGTTTTAAGATAGATACTGCTTTTTATGCAGATTGTCGAACAAAAAATGTTGTCTATTTTTGCTATTGTACTACCTGCTTCTCATTTTACATAGGGAAAACAAACAGGGTGTTTAAGGATAGAATACTTGAACACCTTAAGTATATTAGGAATGTTAAAGAAACCAGTGCACTATCACTACATGTAGCTAAAAAGGGTAAAGAACATAAATTTAGCTTTATGGTACTAGAGATTCTGCATAGTACCAAGAGAAGAGGTGACATAAATAATAGAACAGAGTCTAGTGAACAGAAATGGATTTTGTGCCTTCAAGCTGATAAACCTCCTGGTTTAAACAACAGAGTTTCCCTGAAACCCTTCCTTAAAGCACGGCCATTAAAGCATTGATCTCTCTTTTAATATTTTATCATATATGTTTCAATAGTCCATCTTTTATTATTTATTTTTTACTATTGTATTTGTTACCATTTTTAAGTACACATTGTTCATTTAGTCTGTTTTATTCAATTTTTTAACGATCTATATATTCTATGGATGTATTTTTATCACATGGCTTTTAACTATGATGCACATTTTATCTGATTTTTGACTGGATATTTTAGTGTTTAAAAATGTAATTGCTCTTCTGTCTTTGTTGGTCTGATGAAGCAGATGTTATTCCGAGAAAGCTCTTACCTACTACAATAAAGGACATACTGATTTTCACTGCTGTGTGGAACCAGATTATTTTCCTTTTTCTTGTATTCTCTGGTTTTTGCATCTGATTCCTTATTTGGTTCATGGACTGTTTTCGTTTGGTTAGTTACAGGAAAGATGGGAAACAAATGCAGATGTGGTATTTTAAACCAGAAAGTTGAAAGAGACGGACAAACTGTCTAAATGGTCAAATTACAATTTCTGGGCCAAGAACCTCTCTTCTCATGGTAGACAGGCTACCTAGTGCTTACCACTCCCACTGATAAGCTAGAAGGCTTTCTTCCAATACAGAAAGGATTGCGGGGCTCAGAAGCTTACCAACAGTCCTGGATACAGCAACTCTTTATCTGGACTAGGCTAGTTACAGGAAAGGTGGGAAACAAGCGCAAGTGTGGCTTTTAAACCAGAACGTTGAAAGATATGGGGAAAAAAAATGCCCAAATGGCCAATAGCTATGATTTCTGGGCCAGGAACCACTCCTCTTGTGGTAGATAGGCTACCTAATGCTTACCACTCCCACTGAAAAACTAGAAGGCTTCCCTCCAACATAGAAAACTTGGGGGGCTCAGAAGCTTACAAAGAGTCCTGGATACAGCAAATCTGTACCTGGACTAGACTAGTTACAGGAAAGGCGGGGAACAACTACAAACGTAGGCTTTTAAGCCAGCAAGTTGAAAGAGATGGAAAACTGCCCAAACTGCCAAATAAACTACAATTCCTGGGCCAAAACTCACTCTTCCCATGGAGGATAGGCTACCTAATGCTTACCACTCCTACTGATAAGCTAGAAGGCTTCCCTCCAACACAGAAGGGCTTGGGGGGCTCAGAAGCTTACTAACAATCATGGATACAGCAACTCTGTAACCAGACTAGGCTAGTTATAGGAAAGGCAGGAAACAGGCACAAGTGTAGCTTTCAAACCAGAAAGTTGAAAGATATGGAGAAAAACTGCTCAAACAGCCAATAGCTACAATTTCTGGGCAAGGGACTACTCCTCCTGTGGTAGATAGGCTACCTGATGCTTACCATTCCCACTGATAAGCTAGAAGGCTTCCCTCCAACATGTCCTTTTTGTACATAAATGAAGGGGATGGACCCAAAATGTCAAATTGCTTACCCCCTATTTTAGACACATTTAATTTTTTTCTGGATCACTGCATTAATGTCTTTAACCCCAAGTTGTATGTTAAAATCATAGCCCTGCCATTACCATCCATATGCCTGGGGGATTTGTCGTAACAATACCAAGTGCCCATTTCCCGAAAATGGGAACAGACACAGATTGTTCTCATTTAAAAATCACTTCCCCATAATACCTTGAACAAAGCTTGTGGGGTACCCACGTTTTTCCAGCATAGTTTTTAACTTAGTGATTTCCTGTAGGAAGAATTCATGTTGGAAAATCATGCGTGCAAGTCTAACCATTTGCCCTTTAATAATGACTCTTTTTTGATGGATAGGATACCAATTATTGAATGCAATAATGAATTTGAATATGTAGGCTTCCTGTAGATGTTAGACTCAAAACTCTGCTTGGATCTATTTTTGGACATGGTAACATCTAGGTAGTTGATTAAATTGAAAGATGTGCTGATAGTAAACTTCAAAAAAGAAGTGGTGATATTTAAATACCAAAAAAAAAAATTCATGCCACTCAGGACTACCCTTCCAAAAAAATGATGATATCATCAAGGTACCACCCATAATGGGAACATTGTCCAAAGAACAGGGAGTCCAAAATGTTTTTAAATTCCCACTCAGCCATAACCAGATTATTCCCACTCAGCCATAACCAGATTATTAAATGTCGGGGTGCATGCAGCCTCCATTGCCACTCCAGTAATTTGCTTAAACAGTTATCTCGCAAAATAAATAAAATTGTTCTTGAGGACAACTTCCATCAAGTCTGTGAGTATTTTTATCCTAGAATGATCAAGGTTACTGTTCCTACATAAAAAAATCATAAAACCATTCTAGCCCTGTGTCATGGGGGATTACTGAAAACAAAGTGATAACATCAACAGTAGCAAAAATAATGTCATCCCTATATAGGTCATCAGATACTTTTCTAAGAAAGTCCCAAGAATCTTTATAAAACCAAGGCACCCTCCCCATGACACTCTTCAAATGATAATCAATAAAATGGGCTATTGTGAAGGTTTTTATAAACTTGGCATCAACAATAGGCCAAAGTAGTGGGTCAGTTAGGTACTTATGGGCCTTTGGTATCCCAAAAAGCGTGGGGACACTTCGGTTAGCCACAGTAAGAAAATCCAGCTCTCCCTGTGTAATGACATCCTGTGTTAAACAATCGTTAAGAAAATTATCAATTTTGTAGTGAGCAATGTTCCTCTCATTAATAGAAACGCCCTTGTAGGTGTCATAATACAAGATGTGAAACATCTTATTAACATAATCATTTTGAGTTCATGACTGCAAACCCACCCCCTTTATCAGGTTACAGCAATCTGCTTTGTCTGTTATCAATAATGTGCCTCAACAACATCAATTCACCATCAGTTAAGTTGTAGAACTTAACAGTTGTCTTCCTACTCAGTACTTGCCTAATATCAAATTCACACATTTTTCAAGCAAAGAAATAAAAGGATGTAAAGGGGTTAAAGTTGCTTGGTCTAATACAAACATTGGTGGTGTACATATTTCTTAAACCTTTTCACCAAAATAAAATGCTAAAATTCAATTTACAGGTAAAAAGTTTAAAAACAACTGAATTATCATCAATTTGGGCTCTTTGAATGTATATAAATGTTAAACCCCTTTCAAAAAGTTGAGTCCAGTCTTGGTTTACAGGAAAGTCACTGTAATTATACACTTGAAAGTCACCACTCTCATTATTGGTAATAAACTGATCCACTAGTTCCTGTGGCACCTTCACCTGTAGGAAACCCTCCTGTTTCCTGTCTGTTTCTGGCCTCCCAGCTGCTGCTGATTCAGTATCCTCTCGGATCTCATAAGCAGGGATGAATCTAAAGGGGACACAGCATATGCCTCCCCCTGTACATTGTCACATGGGTACTCATAATCTATGATACCTACATCAGTATTACCACCATGGTTATCAAACATATCACCCTCACCAGAAGCACAGCTTAGGTGAGGGTGGAAATGCTAAACCATATTCATAATCTCTTTTATCTCTGTCAAAATTCTTTTCTTTTTTAATTTTTACTTGTGCAACAATAGTATCACCTTTGTCAAATACACCATAGTAATCATTGTTTCTAATAGAAAAAAGTAAATCAGAATGTAAGAAGTCATTCATGGAGTTAATCTCCCCCTAAAGTTTGTCCGTATCTCTAATGTTATCACTAGTAAGTACTTCCATTAGATCACAACCTTGATGGTTAAACAAAGTAATAAGTGGATTGTATAAGGATGAATCTGCTACCATGCCAGTCAGGTATTTCCAACACCGTAGTCCCTTCTGTACACTGTTGGCTCATATACATTCTCTAAAATATTCCACCTCCAACTGCAACTTCCGATACTTGGTCAGTTTTTTCTGAAAATGTTGCAACTGCTTTTCAAAAGAAAGTGAAGTGTTCACAGTTTCTTCTTGCCCTGCTAGAAACACCACTCTCTCCTCAAGCCAGTCCTTCAAAATACAGATGCAAGGATTTGCCAGTATAGGGGTTCAAATAGGCTACCCAACCTGATTGATGCTGTGCCCAGAAGTGTATTATTGCTATTGACAATCATGCTCCACTTATGATAGTTCCTTATTCTTATCTGCTGTTACCTCCATCAGCTGCTAACATTCAAATTTCATCAGAAAGAGAAGAAAGATGAACCACGGCTGCTCCAAAACTTTCTTTCTGGCTACAGATCCCATCAACACTCATCTGCTATGCAAGCAGTGTTAAGTTACCAACTGAAATAAAAATATCTTCCTTTGAGGAGGGTAACATGGCAGTTGCATACCCTGCTTCAGTAACAGACATCACCCACCGAAAAGAAGACCAAATTTAGAACTTAGCAAAGAAATAAAATAAAAAAATGAGCTGTGGTACTCTAACATAAAAAAACTTTATTTAACTTTAAGTCCACAATAAATACCATACACAATAAAAACATTAAGTGCTTTTGTCTGTGAACTGGATGTCTTCAAAATGTAATGTAATCACAGTAAAGGACCTAATAAATACTCATGCAAGCGGTCCTATCTAACATTTCATTGGATAATAAGCTGATGTGTTACTCAATTAATTAGAGAATAATTAAAGTTGTTAAAACCCAAGGAGCAAAAACCTTAAAGTGCCACAGTACCAGTGAAAAGGAAACCATGGCAATGATAATAAAAAGTCAAATAAAAGCCATAAATAACACTGAACATACAAAATGCAGAGTACAAAAAAACACATAAAAAGTATAAACAGTACAAGTCCTACAAAATTTCTTTTCAATGAATATACTAAGAGTCATAAAATATATATATTATAAAAATAAGGAGGATTTCAGACACAAAACACACCCTATAGACACCATGTCATTCAAGCCATGGGCATATGTAGAATCTAATTTGAGTTGACATATAAGCTCCATCCATTCAAGAGGGTATATGAAATAATGACAAGTGGAAAGTTATATATATGGAATAATATACATTAGACTTATAAAATAAAGGAGATTAAAACAGAGACTGATTATTTTATAATATCTGATAGTTTAAAAATTAGAAAAGAAGGAGCAAAGGAAACAGGTTTTTCAAATCATTTGGCTATATGGGTAGAAGTAAAAGAAAAGGAAGAACATATAAGGTTAGGTAAAGGTATTAAAAGACTGAACAAGAAAGGAAATTGATCAATTATGGGAATATCATGTAGAAATGAGAACATTCTATGAAAACTGGATGGGTCTATATTATTTTGTCAAAAACTACTTACATCACTTGACATTCTAGGAAGCATTTTTTGATATATTTTTTAAAACTTAACCACCAATCAGTCCAGTTTGGGTCTATATTACTTTGTCGAAAGCTACTTACAGTGAATGGCTATTCATCGAACAGAATGCATTGAACAGCCATTCATTGAACGTTTGGATCAGCAAACATTTTTCATAGAGAAAGGAGTTAGTTGGCCATCATTAGAAATTTGTCCTTTCCCTATTGTAGTGCAATCTTTGAGTTGGTATATATAATTAGGGGGTGTGGGGGTGCAGCCCCCCACATTGGGGGGTGCATAACCCCCCACCTTTTTGGGTTTGAAATAATGCAGTGTGTGTGATGGTCACTGAGGTGGACAAGTAATTCCCTTCACTGATGTGAACGTTCGATGAGCAGCTGTTTGATGCATTGTGTTCGATGAACAGCTATTCACTGTAAGTAGTTTTCAACAAAGTAATATAGACCCAAACTGGACTGATTTGTGGTTAAGTTTTAAAAGAAAATATAAAAAATGCTTTCTAGAATGTCAAGTGATGAAAAGAAGGAAAGAAAAGCAAAAATATAAGGTATTAAGCCAGACAGTATTTAAAGAGATATTAAGAAATAATAAAAAAATATGAAAGGTAGAAGGAAATATATGAAATGAACCAAGAGAAGATTAGTAAAATGTTATATAAGCAAAGGTACTTTCTGCAAAGGAGAAAATAAGTGTTTCCATTTTTGAGTAAAATTGTGAGAGAAAATGAGAGGATATTAAGAGAACAGGAAAGTAATAAAGGAGAAAGAGTGAATACACAAGAAAAGATGTTTGAGGTAATAGAGCAGTATATAAAATACATTTGAAAATAGAGAGATTAAAGACAGGCAAATATGGGAAGTAAATAAGCAAAGAAGAGAATAAGATTATGGAAATAGTATAAATTTAGGAGAGCTCAATGAAATTTTAAAAGATTTGGATATGAAGAAAGCTACAGAATAGATGGAACTGAGAATCATATGCATTATAATATGAAAGACTGGCAAAAAAAGTATATTTTGTAGAAGTATTAAATGAATGGTTAGAAAAGGGGATAGACAAAAAGAGATATGTATGGGAGGCTATGGATTTATATGGAAGAAAGGAAAAATATATATATTAGAAATTGGAGACCAATAGTATTAAATAATGCAGATTATAAAATATTTATGAGAATAATAGGGAGAAGATTATGGAAAGGTGTGGATAGATTGATGGAGCCTATGATTTTTGGAAAAAAGGTAAAGGGAGTCAAGAATTATTACGGATATTAAGAGAGGTGATATATAATATTATAAATAAAAAGTTGGAAACTAAAGTAATGGTAGGAGATGTGAATAAAGCATTTGATGCAATATAACATAAATTGTGAAGTAGATTAAGAGATTATAATGTAAGTGATAAAATAAAAGTTATAAGATCAGTATATGAGAATAACATTATAAAAATAATATTAAATGGATGGTTAAGTGAAGAAATAAAAATAGAACGTGGGATAAGACAAGGTTGTCTAACAAATAGTATCTTATTTGCACTAGTTATGAATTAATTGTAAATGCAATGAATAGAGTGTTGAAAATGGCAAGATAAAGGATGATAGAGGGAATATATGTCCCACTTATTCTTACTTATGTAGATGACATAGATTTAATTAGTAAGAATAAGAAATGGATGTAACGAGGAATTAGAAAATTAAATAAGTAAATAAATATACTTGGCCTAAGCATTAATAAAGACAAAAGTAAAGGAATTGGATTGTTGGATGAAAAAGAAGGTATCCACTTTAATGATGAAGAGGCAGATATTTTAGGAATAACATTTGAGATATACATAAAGAAAGAAATACAATTGGAGAGACTTATACAAACGTTGAAACTAACAAATTTGGGAGACCCTGCATTTTGGAATATTCACCATATGTACAATTTATTAAAAAAATCATTAGAAATAATTGGAATTTGTTACTTATAGAGGATGAAGTAAGTAACATGGTAGGGACTTCCCAAATATTTGTATACAAAACAGGCCCTAATATAAAAAAGAAAGTGGAGCAAACATTTCCTACTACCCGTGATGTCAGCATTTATGGTAGTACAAAAAAATGTGGTTCATATAATCAATGCCATGCAATATTACAAATGGACAATATTACTTTAGATAATGTTAATAGGACGGTCATTACATTTAAACGGGGCAACTGCAATACAAAAAATATTATATACTTGGCCAAATGTGTTTCATGTTCAGCTTTTTACATTGGAAAAACTGAACGTTTCTTTAGAAAACGTATTTATGACCATTTATATTGTATTAAGATCAATGATATGAATAATGCTTTAAGAAGACACATATTTGAATATGGAGAAAAGCATGTGTTTAAATTTGTTATTATAGACCAAGTGAAAATGGAACCTATAGGTGGAAATTATAAAGCCATATTAAGTAAAAAAGAAGTTATATGGCAAATTTTCACGGATGCTGGAAGAAAACCAGGATTGAATGACTATTTTACTATTAAACCTATATTGGAATTACGTTAGTATACGTTGTATGAAAACATATTATGAGATGTCATCTTGTTTATAATTGTTGATTAGACTATTTTTTTTTTAAACAGTGACAGGATACATTTATCGAAGAATTTTTACAGGATTTTTCATCCTATTAGATTTTTACTTCATCAAGGGTTATTATTTCCATGCCTGCGGAATTTTATAACATTTTTATAGCTATTTTTAAAATCAATTTTAACATTACATTTTTATTAGGTTAGTAACATGATATATAGACAAAACATTACATGTTTTTATGATGTCTATGATAGGATCGTTAGGTTTGTTTAGTTTTGCTTAATGCATTTTGATTTATGTTGTTCTGATAGTTCTATATGTGGTTGATTTTAAAATTTTCATTGTATATATAGTAACCTCTTGGAGCAATGTTGCTTTAAGTTATTATGACTTGGAGGCGGGATTGGCACCAAAAGGTTTTTAAAAAAAGTTTTGTCAGCCAGTAAAAGGCATTCTGATGAAGTCCACTTATGTTGATGAAAGCACTAAATGTTTTTTACTAGCTTACGGTCGAATAAAGTAGTTTGTTACTTTTCTTCGGATATCATTTATTGTGCGTCCATCAGTGACTCCAGCCTATTTTGTGCTTTTTTACTTCTGTTGTCATTTTGGCTGGCGTTTTTTAGTATATCAGAGCATATAAATAGTCATATCTAATGAATTCTATTCTGTTAGGTAAGATAGCCTGTTTGGCAAGCATATGTATGATTCCATCTAAGTATGAAAAATAATTTTGTTGTTGATTATATTTTCATTTATATGGGGATGAAGACTAAATCCCGGAAGGATAGGGTCTTTGTATGTTAGGGAAAAGAAGGAGGACTAGGGTTAATTAATCCTATAGTCCAGGCAGCTTCTTTGAATTTGTGTAGAATGTCATAAGGATTAAAAGGGAAAAAGAAATATAGTAAATCATATAATGAAACTCAAATATAAAAATGAGATTAAGAGATGGGGAAAGATGGAAGAATAATGTAAATGATGAGATTAAAGAATATCAAAATAAGATATTACTATGGAAATTGAAAATAGAAAATATAGAAAAGAACAAAAAAGAATGATATGAAAATATGAGTGAACACAATTATATTTATCCCTAAAAAAATCTAGGTAATAAAAAAAGAAATAATATTAAAACAAGGTTTATATGGAGTGAAAAGATGCATGAATGTGAAGATTTCATATGGAGACTGATAGGAAAAATTATGTGAAATTAATGTATTGGATAATTTTAAAACTGAAAGATATAAATATGAATGTGATAGAATATTGGAACTATTGCAAGAAAAAGAAAAAAGAAGTAAAAGAAATTAGATAGAATATTAGTTTATGTTTTATGGGTGATATACAATATAATGGGAAATAGGTATTACTTGAAATTCTGAAGAAGGCATGTTTTTGGTTGTGGAAAAAAAAAGAGTGTGGGGGTATAATTAAAACAAATGAAATTTTATTATGTTGTAATGTAAGATGGAATCAATTATAAATAATGTGTATAATGTAAATAGTGTATATAAACTCTTAAAATTAAAAAAATAATAATAAATAAATTAATTAATAAAGAATCCCTACTCTTTGGAGCTGCTAGATGGCACTAGAGGTCTCCTACAGCACCAAGGAAGAGGTCTAAAGAAAACAGCATGGATGAGTAGACAAAAGCTATGGAGAGTTTGGAGGTAGAAAGTGTGAATTTGGAGAAAAATGTATTTAGTATGGAGCTTCAGAATAGAAACAGAGATTCCCATGCGGTGGATGTTACAAACAGGCAGCATTTAATTGTCTTCTTGAAGAAAGAAGTGAGTGAGACTGTAGAAGTCGTGCACTAAAGTAAAATGGCTTGCAGATTATGTTCTGTAAAAAATATCCAAGTAGGATGATCCTGATTACAGTTTTGTTGTTTCAAGGGATAAAATGGCTGATAACTTTTTTCTGAAGTGTGCAGGATTTGAAAAAGGAATCAGGTGATGTGGTAGCAGAGATTGCAGCAGCAAAAAATTATTCAGCAGTGACAGCAAGTAGATAAAAGCAGTAACAAACTGAGAAGGGCTCTGGTTTGTGGCCCTCTCTGCACCAGTTGCTTATCAGTAAAAAAAGACCAAAAAGAATGGTACCCCTGCTGGCTTCTCTGCATCCAACATAAAAAATTAATACACTGCTGTTACTTACAGGTAAACTTACCCCTCTCTTTGCCATATTGGGTTTTCAGCACTACCCTCTGCTGTACTAAAAATGGTATTTAACATTGGTATCAGCTAAAAAAAAATGCATTACTCCATTTTAACTGTAAATAAGCTCCAGGAAGTCTGCCTCACTTGCATACATTCTTTACATCTGAGCTGTTGAAAGAGACCAGAGCTGTTGTATGTCATGTCAAAACTGAGCAGATCAGGGAGCAGACCCAGATTATCAAGGCTGAGAGATGTAATCAGGGAAGGGAGATGGTGGTGAGATACATTTTTTTAATGTTTTATGGAGAATTCCAACCAGCATGAGGTCCTACGCCTAGATCACATTGTGCTGGATCTGGACCTCTAGGTCAGAAATACCATCACTGGCCCTGCTCTGTGATGCACAGAGATGGGGCTCTGACTATGACCTAGGTGAACTAAATTCAATTAGTACATCAGAAACTGCAGAAGCTGAAGAGGTAAGGTATGAATGAGTGGTTTACATCAACACCCCCATTCTGGACAGAGCGTTGTGGGTTTCTGCTCAGGACTAAGCAACACATGAGGAAGACCAGAGAGTATTACAGTTGGGGCAACAGGCTCCTAAATGCTGAGTAGTAGTAATAGGGAAGGGCTTCAACAAACAGTCATAGGTAGTGAGGCTTTTGACATTATGATTATTCCATCCCTCTTAGGGCTCCCTTCCCTGGCATATATAATAAAATCTCCTCTCCTCACCAAATATATGATGAGTGCTTCACAACTTTCACTCATCTAAGGGAGTCAGTCAACCCACAATAGGAAGGGCCATTAAATTCACTGTCTCCCTGGAGAAGGATGGCTCACCTGTCACTAGCAATATAATAAGATCTTGCTACCCTTCTGGGGGGGGGGTTAATGGGTTGATAAGAGCTGATAGGTAGATGTCAGTGGCTTAGGGAAAGGAGGCCAAAAATATATCATCACATAAGAGAGTTTAGGGTTAACTGTTTGTATTTGTGTTCATGTATAGCAAAAGTACAAAAACTAAAATTCCATATACCAGTGTCCATGCCGTATGACATTTTATTTCATTCATTTTATTCCACAGACACTGAAGAAAATATATATATATTGTCAGGATATTCTAAACGTAGACTGTTCTGCACTTTAATTTTATGCAGCTACAAAACATCCCCTTTGTGCTTGAGCATTTATAAATCATGAAAATCTGCACAGATGTATTTTAAACATTTTGATATGTTCTGGGATAAAAATAATTATAACCATGGAAATTGTAATTGAATATCCTCACAACTTTTGAACTTGAAGATTACATTGGAATGTGAGAAGCACTTTGTTGCAGTCAAGAAGTAAATTTATAAGATTTATGTTCACAGTTTAGGATTAAGTATGGAATCTACATAAGGCAATTGGCATACAAAAATCTGTAGCAGAGAGGAAGACTGGCTTTGTCAGTTTGCTAGAAATTATGAGGTATAGTGAGAAATTAGATCGTCATCATGTTACTCTGATGGACTGGTCTGTTCTTCTATTCCTAAAAAAGACAGAAAGTGTTAGCAATGTATTTCAGGGGACTGAATGCCAGTCAGAAAAAGGAAGACAGAAAATAATCACAAAGAAAACTTTTGTGTAGTTTTGTCAACTCAGTTCACAATGCCATGTGGATGAACAAATGAGTGTGCATACACACACCCACACATACACAGCATGGATAGGTAGAAGTATATAGGCATATGCACACGTATGTGTGTGTGTGTGTGTGTGTGTGTGTGTGTGTGTGTGTGTGTGTGTGTGTGTGTGTGTGTGTGTGTGTAGTATATATGCAGTGAAACTGCAACAAATGCAGCTGACAAAATCTTACAGGTATCTGTAAAGTGGACATATGTAAGCAGCAGAAAATGTTAGAATTACAAAAAATGTACACATGTAAATGTATGATTATCAACATTTAACATGTATGATAGCAAGTAAATAAATATATAATAGGACAGGGTACACACTTAATGCCGAACAACTTACAGATGTGCTTAAAATATGACAGAGACAAATTCAGGTGTGGTAAAGCAAGGAAAAAATATGGGTACACTACTGTTGTGTAAAAACAAAATCGCGTAGGCGCTGATTAATGGTTCTTAAAAAATGAAATTCCTTGTTCATTAAATTAAATCTGGGAATTATACCTGTAAGGTTTAACTGCAACTTCAGTTCACTACCCTGATTCTATTTTTAGTGCATCTGCAGATATAAACATTAAAAAAAAGATTCAAAGTACATAATAATAAGCAAACTATAAGCAACATGGACTATGACAGAGTCATAACGGTACTCGTTGAGAGACATGAGTGTGTGCATGATCTGACAGACCCTGCCACCTGACAGGCAGCTGACTGTGACCTTCTCCTTGTCCAGTCTGGCAATGGACATTTGTGTGTCTCACTATGGAGCTGCATGAGCAAGACATTTGGTTTTGAGGTGTTTTGCCTTAGGGGCTTATTGGGGGAAACACTGTTGTGTGTATTATTATGTGTAGTAGATTCTACTGGGTCTGCACTGTGTGCAGTAGGTTTGATCTTATGATGTCTCTGAGCTTTAGTTAGGTTTCTAGTGAGTACCTCCACATATGTCGGTTTATGTGTTATGAGATTGTTATGTGCAAGACCTAAATTGTGTGTACTAACAACATGTTTGAGTTTGTTATGTGAGAGAATTAATTCCAAATTCATAGTATAGATACAGCTCTCACGTGTTTTATTAGTTTATTTTAGCAGTAACTGGTTGTCAGTATACATGAAGCAATTGCTCTGTTGTCTCAGGATGCCCATGTGCATCAGGCTGCCTGGAGAAATGGTGAGAAACTGTTTGTCCATTAAGGAAGGTATATACTGTAGTAATTAGTGGGTTGTGGGCTAGATAGACCAGGTTTTGTTATAAGACTAACAAAATGTGCCTATTCTATGGAGGGCTAGAGTTACAAAAATGTGTCAATGTTTCACAATGCGCAGCTGAGTTGTTCGCAGGGCAGCAATGCAAGCTCTGAGCAGCTACAGTAAACTGAGTGCAAACCCGACAAAACATAATGCTGGAATACAAGCAAGGTTAAACTATTTAAAAAAGTAGATGAAGGAAAAGGCCAAGAGTGAGCCTTATTGCAGCAATCCCCAACTCAGATGGGTTCTTGGCTGCACAGTTCTGCTCCAAGTGTGCAAGGGGGCCTTCTTAATGTAAGAGGACTGGTTTTAGTGCTCCAATGATACCAGACAGTCTAGATTCAGCAAGCCTGAATTGAGCCTATGCTATAAAATGCAGAAGTGCTAGAAATCCAAAGTATATAAAATCGCAATCACAACAGAAGAACAAACAGTTTAAATAAAGCAGTAATTCAGTAGAATGCTCCAACATGAGTACAGACAACAAACCTTCTGAGTGTGAAATAAGTTGTCTAGAACCCAAGTGCTTAAACCATAACAAAGATACTTAGAACAAGAGCAATAATAAGCATTCAGCCAGCAATTCACAGCTCAGAAGGGCAGAGGCTACCATCTCCTCCCACAAGAGTGTAGACTACAAACCTTCTTAATGTAAGAAAACTGGCCTGAAGCCCAAGTACTTAAACCAAAAGTAATAGGCTTAGAATAACAGTTACAATTTAATGTGATATCAGACAGATGTCAGTGACATGTCTTTCAATCTACCCACATACATCATGTCATGGTTAGTAGACCCTGTGTTATCTTGATGAGAAATCCTTGTGGTTTGTCCAGCTGCTGCATGTGTCTGGTGAGGTTCATACAAAAAGAGAGCATTATATTGTGTTACTGTTCAGATGAGTCTGACTACTGTGCTTTCATACAATCCTGAGATCTGAATGTGATGGCATGTCTTATACATATGTACTGGAAAATCATTAAGAAGAAAAGTTAGAAAGTAATGAGTCACATTGCATTTTCTGACTTCACAACCCTTACAAGAGAATGCGCTAGAAAGTGCTGTCATGATGATGCTATCCACTGTATCATTTGACAGGGCAAATATAGCTGACAAGTGCAATTATCAGTTCAACAACACAAATGCAGATATACTAGGTGATAATATTGCTATAACCCTGTGCATCGGACACAAACCTTTTCTATCCCTGAATCCAAAAGAGAGAAAACAAGGATATGGTACAGTTACCATCACTTACACTGGGTGCTGCTAAGGAGGCCTAGGCTGACACAAAAGGTCGGTGAGTGTGTGGGTGGGTGAAAGGGAAGCAGACAGGCTGTGTGTGTGTCTGTAGGGGTCCTCCATGTGAACGTGGTGTGTAACAGTCTGCAAGAACACATACACTCCCAGTGCTAGCTCTATGTTTTCGTATGTTGGACAGGTGTGAGCCATGCATGGTAGAGGTAGTAGTTCATCATCGTCACCTCCAACCATGAGAACTGGCTCTGCCAGGAGTTGAACCGGCACCTCCATGCCCAAGGTCAGATGGAGTGCTGCTACCTGAGCATGACTGATGTCTGCCGGATGTGCTCCCTTCGTGGGAATACCCAGGACCATGACCCCATGGCCTGCCACATGTGGGGTGGACAGCACACTCACCAATGGGCCAGTGGAAGTACTGCCACTACAGGACCGTGATCAGGAATGGCCATGTTGGCTATCAGCAGATGTTTTCTGGCTGACCTACACCTTCGAGGATGCCTTTCCCCTTCCAGTAGACGTTCCATCACAGACACTGCTCGTTCCATGACAGACACCCCTCGGTCCATCTATAGACACCCCTCATTCCAACATGTCATTCTTCTGATCCAGGGAATCAGAAATACAGTGGAAGCAGTCGCACATGTCAGACTGCACCATATCCATAACACTGTACATCTGTCTGGTGCACCTTTCTGAATGTGCCTCCATGATGGCCCTAAATATACATTGTGTGACACCTGAAAGGAGACCTACACCATGTGGAGAAGGGACAGCAGGCCCCCTCCAAGCACCCCTATCAACCCTCCTACATGGCACCTTACCAACACTTTGGCTACAGCCAGACTCAATAGCCACTGAAGCTGCAGTAACCACACTTCCCTGCTCAATGTCATCACCCTCCACCTATCTTGTGTCATTGGTCTTAATGGACTGGGTAGGCATAGGCCTACTGGCTGTGTCTGGGGAACCTCTGCACCCCCAACTGTGCCTCAGTTTTTCCACCATTACCATCATTATCATCATGTGTCTCATGAGACACTGATATCAGGTGGCACAGGGCCCACATCCCCACTGTCACGATCACCTGTGATAAAAAGGGAGAAACACAGGCATACATTAATACCTACACTACTATGGTTCAATATATGCTAAATAACTAACATTGCTGCCACTATTACAGACAGTACAGCACTACATACAACAGGCCTAAAAATGCCACATTATCTTTCTAGAAATTGATCTGCAGTACTGAAATAACTTTATTTGACTTGCCATCTGCAGGAGGCATATGTTGCTGGATTCCTGATGGTCCTGAAATAAATTAAGCAAGAAGTAAGGCCAACATCATCACATTTATCAGTATGACAAAGGGAACTACATGTACTCCTCTCAATCTGCATGAAGTGTTAGTTCAACAAAAACATGGCTGACAACTCCAAACTGAGCTTATCACTGCACCAATCTTCAACCCCCCCAAAAAAAGACATGTGACACAGAAGTAACTTTTATCTCACTTGTTTTACTATACAAGAGTATTCAGCTGGTCATATAAGAAAGCCTACCTGGAAGCAATTCCTGTGACTGAGAAGGAGAGGTACCCCACATCAATCACATATGGAGGCCAATCTGCTGTGAGTTGTCCTATTGTGGAAGATTCACCAGGATTTCCTCATTGGGGTGAGAGGTGGTTCTGCAGCAGGCCTACCTCTGGTTACCCTCTGGTCTCGGGCAACAGCAGCTGCATGCCTCTGTGCAGTTGTTATCGTGTCAGTGGCCCTGTGCTGAACCCATTCATAAGTACAGACATGGCTGCCCATGACATTTAAGTTTGCACCGACCTACTGCCATAGTCTCAGCATCTGTGGCATATTGGGATGACCCCTTCTGCAAGGAAAAGCACCATATTGATGGAGCACATCCAAAATTATTGTATTCTCTGCCTCACTGAAGGTGGGTCTACACCCCAATGACATTTTTGGTCCTAAAAGACAACAGAATGATAATACACATACCTGTCACATAACTAAAAAGTAACTGTTAAAACAGTTAAGGTAGGTAGTTAGTAGTACCCACTGGAAAAACATGACACACACAACATATTAGAAACACTAACAACAGACAGGATGCAAAACAAAGAGAGTAGCAAGGACAACATATCCTTGTATGTGCCATAGCAATAACTCAGCTGTGCCACCCCCTCAAAAAGAATTGTTCATTGTAGTTTGTGACATAATAGTAACTTCTCTTTGCTCCCCCACCCACTAAAGAAGAGGCACATGGATCATTTTGCTACTAAAACACATTTGAAATGCTGACTATGCATTCAAAGGATCTGTCCCTGAAATATTTGTACATATGTATCACACAGCATACTATTTTCATGCATTGTCAATTATTTCTACCTCTGAAATGGCATGACAAACATGGCCATGCCATCAGTACATTTCTAACTAATGCATACAAATAATAGTGTAAAAGGCTTTGCTTCACATTGTTCATTAATATATTCCAGCATATGCATCATGTCAGTAAGAAAATGACAGCATACCTGCTGGAGTTCAATACACCTCTTTAAATATAGCTTTGGAAATATATTGCTTTTCTGACCATGTAGTAAGTATCCTCACCATCAGTTTGACTAGCCACACATTTGCCTTTTTATAACGGAGTGGATTACTAATGGATTGCATCTGTCTAGGCTGCATTTCAGAGATGCTAATTACACCATAAGCAGCTGAATTGCATGCTAATCACCCAATCTGATGGAGCTATTCAAGAAGTTATAAAGCAATCATATAGACTCTGTGCTGATTTTTCCTCTGGATTTCAAAAGTAGTGGAGTACAAACACAGAAAGTCTACACAGACAGAATGTTAGGAGCTGCTGCTATTTAATTCCATTTGTATGTCCTACAGGCTGCAGCTGCTAATAGGTCTAGGCCAAGATGGAGAAGAGTTTTCAGGCCACATTAAACTTATCACAACATACACAACATGGACATTGTAGAGTGCTACAGGGTGGCTAGGGGCACAATACAGTAACCCTGCAACATCTGTTGGTCTCAACTCAGAACCACAGCCTTTACCTCCCCATGTATTGGCTGAGTACTGTTTGCATCACACTCAGCCCTGAACTAACATTGTGGCAACTGCTGCATTTACAAGGTAAGTCCTGAACATGTACTGTATTGTATAATAATATAATGACATGTCCTTGTATTTCATCTCTTGGTACTGTAAGCAACTACAAGGTGGGAGATTTGTACAGAAAATTAATGTCACACGTGACAGCAGAGAGTTATTTGACTGTTTTGTGTCCATTAGCAAGTAGTAGGCCTCACCCCTCAAAGATTCACACATTGATACCTCCTCAAAGTAATGATGATCACTGCATGCTGTCAATTTAGCACCATACATTTGTAATGGGAAATCATAACAGAAAGAAGTTTGAAACTGGCAGGATGCAAATGAGCAGAGTAACAAGTGCAACATATCCTTGTTTGTGTCATAACAGTAGCACAGACTAGGTCCAACCCATTAAAATAACATTATACCCTTGCATCTCTCATGACAGGAACCCACCTTTGCTCCCACCCCCAAAATAGCAGCCTATGCTTGTTTGTACCATCCAATCTTCCATTAATTTGATGGAAACTGCATATTATAGTGTTCCCAGTTAATATCCTCACACTTTTTAAGGTATGTGATATAGATTGACTTACACAGTGCATGTCTCTGAGTACTGGTCAGATAACTGGTGAATTACCAAGAAACACAAAAAGGTAGGACACAGCTGTATATTTGAAAGGAATAATCATAGTAGGTTGTGTGATCACTAAGTGTACTACATCCAAATATATTACACAGAATACATTTAGAAATAATAGGTGATGACTTGATATCAGTGTGCATTTGATTGCACTTGGTTGTGTGAGGAATTATGTCATGTACTTGATGCAAAATTGTTTGTGGGGCAAAGATGGATTAGCTCCCCCCTCCTGTTTTCTGATGGTGCATTGCAGTGAGAGTTGGGATCCAGACCTATGTAGTCATGTCTCATGTGTACTAACAGTTTCAACTGTGCATGTTATAGATTGATTTTCTGCATCTCGACTAATTCATTTTTTATACTTTTTTTTATTTTTGGGGGTCACTGATTGCCTGATGCACTGCTTAGCACAAACAGCTTTGGCTATGTGCATCTCATTTACTCATAGAGCAGCAGTGCTCAAACTAGATGAATGGGCCATCCAGATAGCAGACAGGACCCAGACAGCCAGAACCATGCACCAGATATATTCAATTAATGCTATTGGCCATCACACAAACACATTTCCTAGCAATGCCCACTGTCACACGATGTGTTTGTGCAATGGTAAGTGCTGCACAACACTTTCAAATATTGCAAATCCAGAAAATGTGCACTCCCAATAAGCGAGATACCTGCAATTGGTGGGAAAACATCATTCTACATTGGTCTCGGTCTAAGATAGGCATGGCAGGCATTCCTGGAGAGAATTTGAGATTCTGTGCTCAAAGATGTGGAATTCGGGAGTCCAAAGTGTTTGCTGGACTCCTAGTGAATGAACATGGGCGCAGGTTGTTGCAAGGGGACTATCTTTTCTCAGATTAAAAGGTAGAGGCATAGAGTAGTCTGGCCTGGGCTCTGACCAGTGCTACCAGTATCCCCGGCATTGGGAAACAATGTAGAAATCACTACAGAGACATCAGGATGAGAAACAGGGATACCCTCGACCATCAGATCAAGGAATGTAGAGCTGTGGGCACCCCACAGATGTGTTAGTATTACTTACAGAGGCTACTTGTCAGAGTTAAAAGCTGGATATAATCAGGATTGGTATGCATAATGGTATTCATAGGTTCATAGGTGTGTATTAGGCTAATTGTCCTGGAGCCTGTACAAGCCTAGCCCATAGGATTACCCTGGCATCATGCCACCCAACCTTAGTTCCTAGTGCCACTGTCAAGTAGAGCCACTGGAGTGATCCCCAGGGTAAATTTTCTATTTCCCATCCATTCATCAAGATTTCTCTTGAAGAGGGCCAGTGACATGCTCTGCTTCACATGTATGGGAAGTCTATTCCATAGCATGGACAGTCTCTGGGTTATGAACCTGTCCCTCCAGCATGTTCTGCTGATTGTGGTAATGAGGTTGAGGTCTCTGGAGCATGTGGGGAGGAGGGATTTGAATTTCTTTAGATGCAGCATTTCTAACAGACCTGGGTCAGACATGGCTTTGTAAGTCAAGCAGAGATCACCTCTAAGTAGGCGATATGAGACAGAGAATAGTTGGAGTTTTTTGAGTCTGTCCATATAGGACAAGTGTTTAATGCCTAGGATCCTCTTTGTGAGGTACTTTTGCGGCCTCTCCAGTTGTTGCAGGTGTCTAGTGAGGTACATGCCAAATGGGGCATTGTACGCAATGACTGCCCTAATGAGGGAAGATTAGAGGGAGACAATGACCTCTTTCTTCCTGGATGCAAAACCCTTAGTAATGAGATGTGCCACATAGAAGGACTTTCTGACCACAGTGGCCACATGGTGGTCAAAAGAGAGGTTGCTGACAACATGTGCTCCCAGATCTCTTATAATGCCTTCTGTGTTCAGTGGACTACCATCAGTGTGGTAATTCAAGGGAACCGGGTTTTCCCAAAGGGGATGAAGACACATTTTTTTGGCATTGAGCTTAAGGCCATGGTTCTGACACCAGCCGTTGGTCTCATTAAGGCCTTTCTGTAGGATGTCATTATCACTTGGGGAGTTAGTAATAGCTCCCAACTTGCAATTATCTGCAAACTTTGTCAACCAGAGTCCCTTCATGTTGGCCTGGACTTCAGAGAAGTAGCTACCAAACAAGAGAGGACCCAGGACCAAACCCTGTGGGACAACTCGTGACTGGTCAGCAGTCTGACTTTGAGTCAGCTACTTTCACACTGTGGGTTCTATCTGTGAGCCAGTTTTCAACCCACCTAGTGATATAGGGGTTGATGCCTAGCTTAGTAAGTTTTTCTATGATTCCTGAGTGGGAATGGTATCAAAGGCCTTGGGCAGATCAAGGTAGGCTGTATGAACCACCTTACCTTCATCCACAGCTCTGGTGACTGACTCAAAGAAGTCGACCAAGTTGAGCAGGCATGATCTACCCTTCACAAAACCAAACTGTGTAGGATCCAGAGTTTAGAGATTACCTAAATCCTTGTTTATTAGTTTCATGATGATATATTCCATAGCTTTGCATATCAAACTCGTCAGGCTAATGGGGCAATAGTTCCCGGTGTCTGTAGTCGATCCTCCTTTGTGGAGAGGGATGACTGTAGCAGTGCACCATTTGGTAGGGACAAAGCCTGAGGTGAGGCTGTGATTGAACAGAGCACACAGTTGAGGTGCCATTTCACTCTGTAGTTCATGTAGAACACAGCCAGGGATAATGTCAGGTCCCATAGAAGCTGTATTCTTGGCCTTGGACAGTGCTGTTTTAACCTGTGCAGCAGTAATACTGGGTGCTTGGCATTCTGCTGGTATTGTGATTGGTCCTTTGGGGGGGGGTAAAGTTAGCACTGAATCTGTCCGCCAGTATATTTGCAGGCTCTTGCCACCCCTATAGTGCCTTTTTAGGCAAGGTTCAAATGACAAATTCACCACCATAACAGGAACATGCAAGCAAAAACTTGAGGGTAATCCTACTCAATGCTAGAAGTCTAAATCTCAAAATCCACTCACTCGATGCACTCCTTAAAATGGAGAACATCGATATCTGTGCAGTGACTGAGACCTGGTTCATGGCTCCAGAGAGCACCCCTGCACAACCAGGCTATATCTCATAACACACTTTTCGGCAATGTAACCTGGACCAAAACACCAAAGGCGGAGGTGTGTTCATATTCATTAAGGATATCCACACCTCCAGGCTAGTTGCTCAGCATAATGCATCCAAGGTTATCCAAGTGCAACTAACTATGGGCAAAACTGCAATCCAAATTGTAGCTTGCTACAGATCCCCCACCATGCCCCAGGATTCCCACTCCTCTTTTCTTGATGTACTGGTAAATATTACGGTTCAACCAAACACCCTAATAATGGGTGACTTTAACTACCCTACCATTAACTGGGAAAACTACTTGTGTACCAACTCCTTAGCTCATCACTTTCTGGAATTCATAAACTCCAATGCCCTGGATCAACTTATCCACACCCCTACCAGGGGCAGCAATATCCTAGACCTAGTCATTGCCAACATGAGTGAGCGGTGTTCAACACCTGAAGTCAACTCCTCATTGGTCCGATCTGACCATAAGCTAATCACCCTTGATATCCACATCCCACCCCCACCCCCCATTAAGGAAACAGTGGTAAAAAATTTCTGCAAAGCCAACTTCATGCTTCTTAAGACAGAAGTGGTGAACTTCATGACACCCATGCAGATGGACAATACAGTTACAACTGCTGAATCCTACACAAATGCACTCTATAAGCACTTACATGAGTGCATGGATCATACTATCCCAAACAGAACCAAGACGCTATTCTCCAAAAAAAGGAAGCCAATCTGGTGGTCCCTTGCCATAAACAAACTGTACAACAGAAGGAAGAAACTGTTGCAAAAGAGAGTAAAATCCCATGAGTGGAGGAGCTCCCTGGTCAGCCTCAGTAAGAAGCTGAGATCCCTTATAAGATCCTCCAAAGCTAGCTACAAAAACAAAATTGCCACTAATTCTAAGGACAACCACAAAGCATTCTATAGCTATGTCAAGAATCTCAATGGCAACACCCAGATCTGCTCTGAGTTACAGCACAACGGCACAAAAATTACTGAACCAACTGATATTGCCAACATCCTGGCAGATAGGTTCAGTGCTAACTTTACCTCCCACCCCCAAAGGGCCCATATCTATACAGGAAGAATGCAGAGTCCCTGTAATCACAACTGTGCAGGTAAAAGCCGCACTCTGTAAAGCCAAAAACACAGCATCCATGGGACCGGACAACATCCCAGGCTGCGTTTTACATGAACTTCAGAATGAACTGGCTCCCCACCTAAGCACCATGGTCAATAATAGTCTTGCATCAGGCTTTGTGCCCACTGAATGGCACACAGCAACAGGTACCCACTCCACAAAGGGGGAGCCACCACTGATCCCGGGAACTATCGCCCTATTAGCCTGATAAGCCTGGTCTGCAAGGCCATGGAACGTATCATCATAGAACGCATAAACAAAGGCATTGGTAACCTCCAAACTCTGGATCCCACCCAATTTGGGTTTGTGAAAGGCAGATCATGCCTCCTGTACCTGATCGACTTCTTTGAGGCAGTCACCAAAGCCGTAGATGAGGGTAAGGTGGTTCACAAAGCCTATATTGACCTCGCCAAGGCTTTCCACACCATCCCCCATTCTGGAATTATAGCTAAACTCAATAAACTAGGTATAAATCCCTACGTCACAAGATGGGTTGCCAACTGGCTCACTGACAGAACCCACACTGTAAAAGTTGCACACTCCAAATCTGACCTCAGACCAGTGACAAGTGGAGTACCACAGGGTTCAGTCTTGGGACCTCTCCTGTTTGGTATCTACTTCCCTGAAGTACAGGCTAACACAGAAGGCCTCTGGCTAACGAAGTTCGCAGATGACTGCAACCTAGGAGCCATCGCCAAGTCCCCAAATGATGTGGACATCCTACAGAAGGGCCTCTTTGAGACAGATGCCTGGTGTCAGAGCCATGGCCTCAAGCTCAGTGCCCAAAAGTGCAGTGTCATCCTCTTTGGTACCCATGAACTACCACATAGGCAGTAATCTACTTAACACTGAATGTGTGATAAGAGACCTTGGGACCCAGGTGGACAGTAGTCTCTCATTTGATAGTCACATCGCCACAGTAGTCAGGAAGTCCTTCTACATGGCACACCTTATCATAGAAGTGTTCTCATCCAGGAAAAAAAGAGGTCATTGTTCCCCTCTACTCGACACTTATTAGACCCATTATAGAGTACAATGCCCCCTTTTGGAATGTACCTCACAAGACATCTGCAGCAGCTGGAAAGGCCACAGAAGTACCTCACAAAGAGGATTACTGGCCTCAAACAAATGCTCTACACTGACCATCTCAAAAAACTCCAGCTTTACTCTATAGCATATCACCTTCTCCGAGGTGATCTCTGCCTAACATATAAAGCTATGTCAAACCCAGAGCTGTTGGACATGCTACACCTAAAGAAATCCCAATCCCTCCAAGTTACACGCTCTAGGAACCTAAACCTTGTCACCACAATAAACAGGACAAGCTGGAGGGATAGATTCTTGTCCAAGAAACTTCCTATACTCTGGAACAGGCTAGCCATCTATGTCAAGCAAAGTTCATCATTAGCACTCTTCAAGAAAAATCTTGATGAGTGGATGGGAAATAGGAAATACACCTCGGAGATCACTTCTGTGTCTGTGCTCGACAGTGGCACAGGAAAATAACTTTCTTGGGTAGCATAAGCCAGGGAACCTTATTGGCTAGGTTTATGTAGGCCCTTGGGCCGATAGCCTTGTACCTACCTATGAACGTATGAACCTATAATCTGTTGGCTCGGTATAGGAGGCACTGTTCTGTTTTTATCGTAGCCATTACAGACAGAGAACTGAATGTGTAAACCCATGCTGCTAGATTTGCATGGATGTGAAATGCATGTGGTATGTATGCATCTCAACAGTAGGGTTATTTTAGCATTAAAAGTTGCAATGCTTGTATTGGTTAATTATTCATCATTCATTTTGCAACTGTAATAAGACAGTATGCATGCATTACTCTGAAGGGCAAAACAACATTTCAGTATTACACAGTAGTCATAGGTTGTGCCTTCAGAATCCATACTTCCCAAATATACTGTTAAGTTTTCATCGATATTGCAATGTAACATCAGAACTGCAAAGCAATGTCACCAATGGCTTGCTGTAAACTGTAATCACCACAAACTGGAACCGAAGAAAAAAACAAAAAATTAAGAAATGTACAGGTAACCTTGAGTCCAATAGACCAACACGGAAAAACACCTTAACGCAAGTTTTATTTTATATAGAAGACAAGCGTTTTCGCCACAATGAATACCGTAGCTTCATCAGAGGTAAAAAACAGTTACAAAAACACAAATTTTAAATAAAACATACAGGAAGTGACACTAACAAACGTCACATCCATATATCAATCACTTTGCAAAGCGCAAGTAACCACATGGAGCTAAAACAATCAGACTAACATTAATTGACAAAAAAATAAACCAACTAAATGAAATCTAGTGTGATATACTTAAAAAACATTCATTCAAAAATAAGAATCAGCTAGCATCTAGCCAATGATTTAAAAGTATGTATAAAATAATATGTATTAATATGTGATAATAATAAAACCAAGCAATGTAGACAAACAGGTAAACTCTCCTTAATGGTCCAACCATTCGTCAATAGTTGAAGAAACCTGGAGGAAGAAGAAGATAATTATCTATAGGGCAGCTAAATTAGTAAAACATTGTTGTTGGAAAGTACTGTCACAAAAACCATTAGGAACTAAGAAGTAAGAATATTGAGAAACAATGAAAAAGTGTGTGTTACCTCAAATAGCTTCTTAGTTTTAAAAAAGCAGAAATATTACAATTTTCATTCAGGCCAGGAGACCTGAATGCATCTAATCTAAGTTGCCATTCCAGCTCTCGATTCTCTAAAATCAACGAAAAGGGACTACCTCTAATGCTAACCGGGACGTGGTCAATACCCATGAAATGGAAACTATGCCCTTGTGGACACATGCCTACTCTGAATGGAGTACCTGCTCTCCGTCCTCATGCAGAGCATTCATAAAAGCTCAGATGTCTGGCACTGCAGCTAACGGTAACTTCATATGTGACATGCAAAGCATTGACACAATTATTTGACTCTTATGTGACCTTTACTTTTAACACTATAAAGTCCTAACAAGTTTCTTCCTTACTTTTAAGACTACACAGTTCATAACAAAGGCACACTATAGTACAGATTTCAGCCAACAATCCATAATATGTGCATATATTGCACATATGCAGGTTCCAATTATACGGATTACAGTATACAGAAGGTCATTTATGCCACTGGTATAGAGGTATAAGGTTACATTCCAGTAATGATGAAAACCTAACAGTACTGTATATTTGGGAAGTGTGGTTTTTGAACCCACAAAAGGTGACTACTCTCAAATACTGTACTGTTCTTTTGTCCTACAGACTACTTGCTCACTGTTATCTGAGAATATGGCAACATTGCTTTGTGCTACAGACTAAGGCATGCATAGTTTATTTTACAGTTGGTGTGAAGACTGGTAGAGATGGGTGAAGGCTGCCAGCCTAGCCAGATAAAATTTTATAGATAATTCTATAATTTGTAAATATGAATGTAAACCACAGGCTTGTTGTCTTAAATGAAAAAAAATGCTTTTACAAAAATGTGGCAACAGTGCTCTCTACTGACCCAGTAAAAGCATGTGGTGACCCTTTCATGTAGTCAGTGGTGCCAAAAAGTCTAGATGAAGAAATTCTTTATATTGTTTCAACCAAGAGTTAAATTGCTAGATTTAAACATGCAGATGTATTTGTATTACTCTGTTCCTGACCAGCTGCAAAATAACAAAAGGGAGATGTTAAGAATGTAAATGCAGTTAATGTGTAGCCTGGGAACTCCAGGAAAGTGTAAAAGATGATGTAATGTTTATCAGAACTGCAATAGCAATTTAAACAGAGAGAATCAGAAGGCATTAAGCATTTTTGTCTTGATATCCAACCTACAGCATTGCTGTTGTCTTAAGTAAGCTATCTTAGACGTGTGTTTTCTTGTAAAAATAGCTAGGACTATAAAAATTAGACTAAGTGTTTTTCTGTGATGTCAGAACTGTACTACTGATTTATTTTAAGTATTTCTGCTTGATTTCTGAACGCTCTTGACTAGCACTGACTGTGTAGTAGAAAGTATTGTCTTGTGGTTTTAATTATTTATTATTAAATAATTTAAAAACTTTTAACTGTGGCTGGTTTGTCTAGAGATAATTTAAGCTCTAGAGTACATTGCATATTTATAGTGTTTACTGTTCTTCACTCCAAATAAGCTTTGACTGATTAGTCACACTTACCAATTGGATATTAATATTGCACAGTAATAATTGGACACCCTTTTAAGGGCCTTTGAGTAGCTGATAAGTATTAGCTGGGTGGTGGCAAGTGGTACTACCATATAGTCTGGGTAAAGGGGGCACAGCTGGACAACCTGTGCTAGCCTTCCCCAGAAGTGTCTGTGTGGGTGTATAACCTCTTATCTCAAAGGGTGTGTTTGTCAGCTACTTGGGCAGGGAGACAAAGCACTGGTTGGACAGAGAGGATGCTAGAGATTGTATCTTGCCCAGCCAGGCTGAGATCTGGACCTTATAGCTGTGCCAGTGGGGAGTCTTATTGGGGACCTGGGGAGCAAGGGAGCGACCAGCCCCTGACTGACTGTGATCTCTGTGTGCTCTTAAGGGAAATTGCACTTTACTGTGTGTATTTGTTATCCTTTACTCTCATATGAGAAGCCCTCTCTGGTGTTAGTGGTGAGGATTGAGGATCCTTGATTGCTGGGCCAGGGCACGGGCATCACATATTAATTGGTGGCAGTGATGGGATATCCTCACATTTGTGTTTGGCAGTGGTGGGATATCCACATCACATATTAATTAGTGGGCAAATACTAATTGGCTTGTAGTGGTGTGGGTAGAGTGAATCCTGTAGCTTGTGTACAGTGAGCTTTGAAGGTGTTTTGTACTCTAAAACAGCCAAGCAGTGAATACTCAGAGTTCAGATCGCAATTGTTTTATTTCTTTTGTTAGCTTAGATAGACAGGGTGAGCAGGGAGCATGTCAGCAGATGAGTATGGAAAGCTGACAAGGAGCCAGCTGGTGGAAATGTGCCAGACTAGGGGACTGGTGCATGGAACCCTGACTAAGGCAGACCAGATTGCAGCCTTGGTTACAGCTGCATCAGAAAACAGCAACCAGGAGGACAATCAGACTGGCAGTGGAGATATAATTCCCTTGGAGAATGGACAGTTCAACCTTTCTGCAGTGGATTTACAAATCCACCTGAAGCTAAAGAGACTTGAGTTGGAGGCCACATGTGTGGAATTAGAAGAAAATGAGAGACTGAAGCATCTACAGGCTGAGGAGGATGAGAAACGGTTACGTCTGCAAGCTGAGGAACAAGAATGGCAGAGGCAGCATGAGAAGTAGATGCTGACTCTTCACCAGAGTCATGGAGGTAATGGGGAAGGGAGTAACTGGACCCCAGAAGCAAAAAAGGTCAGTAAATATCTTCCGCAGTTTAAAGAGGGGGATAACTTTGATAGTTTCATTCATATGTTTGAGAGGGTATGCAAACAGTATGAAGTTGACCAAGGGCTCTAGGTACGGTTCCTGACCCCCTTACTTTATGGTAAAGCTGTAATTGTTCTGTCCAAAATGCCTGGTGCTGACTGTTTTGATTATACTGCTGTAAAAAAATGTCTTTTAGAATGTTTTAAGCTAATACCTGAAACGTATAGGAAAATGTTTCATGAGCATAGACGCAAGGCAGATGAAAGTGTATGTGAATATGTTGCTGAATTGAGCACTTATTTCCATAGGTGGGTGAGTGGATGTCAGGTCACCACTTTTGAAGGGTGGCAGACCTTTTGGTTAGGGAACAAGCCCTTAGCACTTTGCCTGAGGACATGAGGATCTGGATGTTCTTCGTGTTTCACTGTTGCAGTCATTACATTTGGGTAATCCTGCTGGCAGGTTGCCCTCAGTCAGCCTGAATTTCAAAGTCTTGGGTCCTGCGTCGGTTGCTGTTGTCAGGGGTATAAAAGATACAGCTGACGCCATTTTCTTCAGTCTTTCTTGCCGAGCGGTGCTCGAAGCAGAAGCAGTTCGCAAGTGCTGGTCGGTCGACTCCTGAGATTTTCGTGCTCGAGTTTCAGATCCGAAGTCTTTATTAAAAGCTAAGCACCCCATTGGGGAAACTTTTTTCTTGCTCCAGACCGATGTCAGAAAAAGTTAATAATTGTATTTCTTGTGGGAAGCAAATACCTCATAAGGACTTTCATTCTTACTGTATTCCTTGCCTAGGCTGTGACCACGATGTTTCTAGTTGTCGGTTTTGTGCCAAATTTAACCAACGCACTATTAAGCGTCGGTGCGATTTTGCATTAAGCTATTTTGGGTGCAGATTTAATTATACAATGTCGTCGGATAGCCATCTGACTACCGGAGTTCACAAAAAGCACAAAGAAAAAGAAAAAGACAGGCAACCGAGGTCTAAAACCGACAACGACACTTCTCCTAAGGCAGTCGCCAGTTCGCCGGTTCTCAGTGAGGCGCTTTCGCAGCCCCTGACGCCTGCTACTTTAGAGTCGCAGGCCGCTACCGACACCCATGTGGAGTTGGTCAAGCCACTTGAAACTCAAGGTATTGGAGCCTTGGAGACTATTCCCTCAGATGGGTCCGGAGCCGCTGATCAGGCATCGGCTTCTGAGGGTGTATTCAGACCTAAACAATTATACATTAAACCGACTTCAGCTTCAAAGGCAAAGACTAAAGCACATTTAAAAGCAAAGAAACAAGTTCACCAGCCACATGGACAGGCCTCCATGCCCAAAAAACAGATGCTCAAAATGGCTGAAGACTTAATTACCTTGATCAGGGGTTCCCATCCCCCTTCTGATAAGAGGCCTAGGCAAGAGACAGACTATGAATCTTCAGATCAGGTTTCCATTTCCTCTGATTCTTCTTCTTTTGATCAATAATGTTCTCTTCCCCCCATGAGGATTCTGATGCTGAAGATTCTATTCCTTCAGCTTCTCCTCCTGAGGACTATTCCTTTGGGGAAACCTTGCATACCATGAGGGAGCATTTCCACTGGGAGAGCCAAGATTTTTCAGAATCTAAGAAGAGGCTCAGGGACTTCCTTCTACTGCCTCAACACAGGCCTCTAGCTATTCCACCTGTGTTAGATGTTGTATATGATGTGTTTTCAGAGTCTAGTCTGACCCCTGACTCCTTACCTCCAGCTCCTGTTAAGCCTGACAGATACTACAGGGTTCCTGACTCTCATAAATTCCTTTTCAAAAACCCTGCTGCAGACCCAGAAACTATTTCTCAGTGTCCCAAAGGGGTTAAGGCTTCCAGTGCAAAAAAACCCTAACCCCTCTGACAGAGATTCTAGGGAATTGGATAGATGGGGAAAAAAGATTTACACATCTGCTACCTTGGCTATAAGGGCTTTAAAATGCCAATTTCATATGCTCAAATATCAGCAATATGTCATGACACTGCTTAAACAGAAAATGTTGATAAATTCTGAATGTGCAGATAACAAAGAAATGCAGGATTTATTGCATGCAGCTGAACAAGTTGGAAAGCATACTTTGCAATGTGGTTTTGATTCTCTGGAGGCCTCCTGCAGGGCCGCTGTTACGGGTTCTGTAATTAGGAGGCACGCTTAATTAAAGGAACAAAATCTGCCTGATCATGTCAAAGCTAAATTATTAGATGCACCATTACAGCATGATACCTTGTTTGGTGTTAAGGCAGAAGAGGTGTTAAAGAAAATGGAGGACAAAGCTAAATCTATGCAAATGGTCAAAGATTTTTTACAAGTACAGCCACCTTGGTTTAGCAGACACTGGCCTACAAAGAATTGGTCCTTTCCAGTGTCAGACAGACCTCAAAAGGGCAGATCCAGGTGCCCTAGAGGCAGATCCCAGCCGCAGGGTTCATACAGGTCTAAGCAATGGGGAGCTTCTACCTCCAAAAGTGGAGAAGACAAATCACAACCATACAGGAAGCAGTCCCAATGACTTCCCCCTGCCAGCACCAAGCACTTATCTACTGGCAGCCCCCTTAGGGGGAAAATTAGCACTTTTTTCTCATAATTGGCACATTATAACCCAGGACAAATGGGTTCTAAACATAGTGTCACAAGGCTACAAGTTTCACTTCCATACCCTGCCAAGGGCACATGGTTGGCCAGACCTGCAAAAAAATCAAAGGGCAGAGGCTCAAAAACAAGTTTCATCCCTCATGGACATGTGGGCTATTCAACAAGTGCCACAGCAAGAACAGGGACAAGGATTTTACTCAAGACTGTTCTTGGTACCCAGGAAGGACAAAACATGGAGACCAATACTGGACCTATCTATTCTAAACACTTTCCTGGATATACCAAAGTTCAAGATGTTGACCTTACAGCAGCTTCTGCCCATGCTGGGCAGAAAGGCTTGGCTGGTCACTTTAGACCTAAAAGAGGCATACCTGCATGTCCCAATCAGATAATCATGCAGAAGATACCTCAGATTCAAGGCTGGTTCAAAGCATTACCAATTCTCTATACTGCCCTTTGGCTTAACTACTGCACCCAGGGTCTTCACAAAGTGCCTGGCACCAGTAATTGCTTTCTGCAGACAAAGAGGAATACAAATATATCCTTACTTGGACGACTGCCTCATTCAAGCAGAGAACGAGGACATCCTACTACAGCATCTGGCGTTTGTGAAAAGACTTTTAACATGCCTAGGGTACACAGTCAACGAAAATAAATCAAAACTAGTACCCTCTCAAGAGATAATATTCCTGGGTGCAAGCTTAAATACAACTGCCCAGATGGCTTATCTCATGCCAGACAAACAAAGGCAACTGGCTACCTATTTCAAGGAAATGGCAACAAATGCCAAGTTATCTGCAAGAAAAATTCTGCAGGTTTTGGGCTTCATGGCATCCTGCATCCTACTAATTCCATATGCAAGACTGCATATGAGGAAACTTCAATGGTACCTAAAAAGTGTCTGGACACAACATTGCCACAGCCTGGAAACAATGATTACTCTCATTCCCTGCCTGCAAATGGAGTTTTGATGGTGGGCATAGGCTTGTCACCAAAACAAGGGACAGCCATTCTCACTTCCCCCAGCCAGGCAGAACCTAACAAAGGATGCATCAGGTTATGCCTGGGGGGCCCACATGGCAGGAAGAGGCATTCAGGGCATCTGGTCCTCAAATCAAATGCATCTACATATCAATCAAAAAGAGATTCTAGCTGTTCAACATGCCCTGAAAGCCTTCAAGGACCTAATTCATCCAGGACAACTACTGATAAAGACAGACAATACCATGGTCATGTGGTGCATAAACAAGCAGGGGAACACGCATTCTTACCCCCTTTGCAGACTAGCCATGACTTTATGGGACACAGCATTGACTTATCAAGTTCATCTGCAGGCACAATTCCTGCCAGGAAAGGACAATACTCTGGCAGACGAACTAAGCAGAAACCTCATGGATCCCCACGAGTGGCACCTGGATCCACAAGTCTTCAGCATGATAACAAAGAAATGGGGATGCTCGGACATAGATCTATTTGCCTCCCCTCACAACTATCAACTAAAAAGATTCTGCACAAGGACTTATCACAGACAAGCATGGAAAGTGGATGTCTTATCTTTCAGCTGGAAAAACCTATCAGTATATGCCTTTCTTCCACTGCCTCTCCTCCCAAAGGTACTCCTAAAGGTGAAATAGAAAAAAACAAAAATGATTCTGATTGCCCCAGACTGGCCCCGCCAGTACTGGTATCCGATCTTAAGGAACTTGTCTCAATGCCCAGCCTGGACCTTACCTCAAATACCTCACCTACTGTCCCAACAAAACAATCAGATTCTGCACAGCCATCTCAGGACTCTAAACCTGTCAGCATGGCAGATAATGTAGCCATACAAAGCACACCTCTCAGTAAAGCTGTGATGGATGTCATTTTGGAAGCAGAAGGTCTAGTACTACAAAATCCTATGCAGGAAAATGGAAGAGGTTTTTTGCTTGGAACCAAGCTCAAGAAACTGACACAGCTGTACCAAATATTCCTCAGATTTTGCACTACTTAACTGAGATGCTGGACAAAGGCCTATCTTTTTCATCAATTAAAATTCATGCCTCTGCCATTTTGGCTCATTACAATACAGAGCCACCACTCTTTTCTCATCCTTTATTAAGGCAGTACCTCAGAGGAGCCAAAAATTTAAGGCCTCCAAGGAGACCGCCAATGCCTGCATGGGACCTCAACTATGTATTGGAAAAACTCACCCTACCTCCTTTTGAGCCAGCTGCTACTGCGGATATAAAGTTCTTATCTTGGAAAACCGCTCTGCTCCTAGCAATAACTTCTGCAAGACGAGTGTCAGAGCTGCAGGCTCTCATGGCTGTGGAACCTTTTATCATTTTTTATCCAGACAGAGTCTCTCTGAGGACAAACCCTACATTTATGCCTAAGGTGGTGTCCAGTGTAGCCCTTAACCAAACTATTCATTTGCCAACTTTTTATCCAAATCCACAGAACAAGGGGGAGAAAATTCTGCATTCTTTGGATGTACACAGACAACTTAGATTCTATTTGGACAAAACTAAAGTTTTCAGAAAGACAGAACAATTACTAGTGGCATATGCTGCAGGATCAAAGTGGATAGGTCACTGCATTCGTTTCTGCTACTCTCAGCATGGCAAGCCAGTGCCTAAGGACATTAGGCCACATTCAACCAGAGCGGCAGCCACTTCGGCAGCCTTTCTCAGGGGAGTACCAACAAAGACATTTTAGAGGCTGCTACTTTGAGTTCAGTGCACACCTTTACAAAGCATTACAATCTGCCACTTTACTCTAAATCCAGAGCAGGCTTTGCCACTGCAGTTCTGCAGGGCCTCATAGCCGCTCCTAATATTGTTTAGCTCCAGCCCCCCAACCATAGCTTTGGGACTCTACCCAAATGTAATAACTGCAACAGTGAAACACGAAGAACATAGTACAGTTGTGTACACTTACCATAAATGTAGATGTTCGAGTGTATTCACTGTTGCAGTCCAGGTTACCTACCTGCCACCCCCCTTACTTCTGCTGGAACTTATCTTTACTTCTCTAATCTATACAACCTATGTGGTGTATTTGCTTGTAGATGAAGGTAAAGTTTATTTTGGTGCGTGTATGTTTTATATATATACCTAGCCTACCCTTTTGGGGGCACATGACATCTGGGGCAAGAAAAACTGAAGAAAATGGCGTCGGCTGCATCTTTTATACCCCTGATGACCTGATATCAGGGAAGGGGTGACAGCAACCGATGCAGGACCCAAGACTTTGGAATTCAGGCCAACTGAGGGCAACCTGCCAGCAGGATTACCAAAATGTAATGACTGCAACAGTGAATACACTTGAACATCTACATTTATGGTAAGTGTACACAACTGTACTTTAGCTGATAGGCAATGTGCTATTTCAGATGAGTTGAGGAAGAAGGGAGACCTATACCTGGCAAGCAGGGTAGCCCTGCACAGGCAGGGTTCCCCCAGTACTGCTCATGGGTTTAAGGAACCCATGGTGGGCAGCACAGACTGCCCCAACAGAATCTGCCAGTAGCAGGGGAAGCCACTAGTCCAGGTACACATCCAGGAGCTAGGGTTAAATGTTTTGAATGCAACCAGTGGGGCCATGTTATATATAGGTGTCCATGGAGGCAAGGTGGGGAGCCAAAGGTAAGGGAGCCAGTAAGTGGGAAAGACAAAATGCCAATAGTAGGTTGTCTTGAGACAACAGAGGTACCAAACTACCATCCTGCAGATGTCCTGATAGGGAAGGATTTGGATGAGGCAGTATCATGTGCTTATGCAGTTACACGCAGTAAGGCTATGAGACAAGCAGAAGGTCCTGGTAGCCTGGGGGAGACCCAGACAGACTGCATACTTGCAACCAGGACTGGTGAGGTGGTTACTTCAGGGAGTAAGCTACTCTGTAGCAGTGAAACTGAATGTGAGCCACAGCTGTTTGTGGGTACTGATGTTCCCTTTGACAGAGTGACTGCAAAGGTAGGGTTGAGTAGTAGTACCCGGGCTGACAGTGAGGCACCGCTGTAAGAGGATGCCAGATGTCCTGTGGAAGGGGAGCTGGGAAGGGTTACAAGGAGAGAGTTGAGACAGGCTCAACTCTCAGACCCTACATTGCAAGGCCTGAGGCAGGTAGCTAGGGAGGCATCTGATTCTCAAGGAAAGGGGAATCTGCATACTGGGACAAAGGGTTACCATACAAAGAGTGGACCCTGAGGGAGGGCTAGAAGGTGAGAGAGTACAGCAGTTGGTAGTGACTAGAGCCTACTGCCTAGTGCTTCTAGCCATAGCCCATGATATCCCTTTGCAGGTCGTATGGGCATAAAACATAAAAGAGGCGCATTATGCAGAACTTCTATTGGCTTGGAATTTCCAGAGATGTAACAGGGTACTGCAAGGCCTGTGAGCAGTGCCAAAAGGTAGGCAAGGCAGGAGACAAGGTGAGAGCTCCTTTGATGCCTTTGCCTGTGATTGAGGAGCCATTTCAGAGGGTAGCTATGGATATTGTGGGTCCTCTGAGTACCCCAAGTTCCACAAGGAAAAAGTATGTCCTAGTGGTAGTGGATTATGATACACAATAACCTGAGGCAGTGGCTTTGTCCTCCATTGAGGCAGAGAAGGTGGCAAATGCTTTGTTAGAGATTTTCAGCAGGGTTAGTTTCCCAAAAGAAATACTGTCTGACAGAGGTGCCGATTTCATGTCAGACCTGCTGGTTTGTCTGTGGAATTCCTGTGGGGTGAAGCACATGAAGACCACGCCCTACCATCTGCAGACTAATGGTCTTGTTGAGAGGTTAAACTCTACAATCAAGTCCATGCTACGGGCATTTGCAGATAAGTTTAAGAGGGAGTGGGACAAATATTTTCCCCATCTTTTGTTTGCTTACAGAGCAGTTCCCCAGGAATCCACATATATTTCACCCTTCGAGTTGCTGTATGGGCATATAGTGAGGGGATCTCTAGATTTAATTCGAGATGAGTGGGAAGTTGAGTGTGAGTCTCACAAGGAGTCTATTGTGGCATACATTCTAACCCTCAGGACAAGGCTCAGGGAACTCATCGGCTTGGCCCAGGAGAACCTGGCAGAAGCCCAGCAACAGAAAAAGCTGTGGTATGACAAGAATGCTTGAGCTAGAGAGTATACTGTGTAGCAGCAGGTAATGGTTCTCATTCCTGTCAGCCACAATAAACTGCAAGCAGCTTGTGAGGGACCCTATAAGGTGGTAAGAAAGGGAAGTGATGTTAACTACATGCTGGAACTGCTAGGCAGATGGCAGGGGCACACATTGTACCATGTTAACATGATGAAACCTTACCATGATAGGGTGGCCCTTGTGCTGAACATTTGCAGTGGATTGCAGGAGGAGTCTGAGGGAGATCTGGGGACTGATCTCCTCAGTGAGGCTTGGGCTGACACCTCAGTGGAAGGGGTAGCAATGTCCCAGCAGCAATCTCCTACTGAGAAATCTGAGCAGTGTTGCAGGAATTTGGGGACATGTTCACTGGGAAACCAGGGTGCACCCACGTGGTGCAGCACCAGGTGGATACAGGACCCCAAAAGCCTATTAGGCAGGCCCCTATAGGATGCCTGAGAGAGTTAAACAGACTCTAGGGAGGAGGTACAGGAGATGTTAGAACTAGGGGTGATTCAAGAATCCAACAGTCCCTGTGCCTCTCCAGTGGTGCTGGTGCCAAAGAAGGATGGCAGCACCAGGTTCTGTGTGGACTACAGGAAATTAAATAGTCACAGCAAGACGGATGCTTACCCCATGCCTAGGACAAATGAGGCCCTAGAGCAGCTGGGTGGGGCTAAGTATCTTACAACCATTGATCTTACCAAGGGTTACTGGCAGGTGCCCTTGACTCCCAGTGCTAGAGAGAAGTCAGCCTTTGTGACTCCTTTTGGCTTGTATGAGTTCACAAAGATGCCCCAGCGACTTTCCAGATGCTGGTAGAAACTGGAGGGTTTGCCCTTGCTTACCTATATGATATTGCCATCTACAGCCATTCTTGGCCAGAGCACCTTCAGCATGTCAGGGAGGTGCTGGGCAGACTACAGAGGGCAGGGTTGACCATTAAGCTGAGCAAATGTCAGAGGAGTACGGCAGAGGTCTCCTACCTAGGACATAGAGTGGTGAGTGGTAAGATAAGGCCAGAACCTGTCAAAGTGGAAGCTATTCAGGCATGGTCTGCACCTGTTACTAAAAAGCAGGTGAGGGCAGTTTTAGGGACAGCAGGGTACTACATAAAGTTTGTCCCCAGTTATAGTACCATAGCTGCTCCCCTCACAGACCTGACAAGGAAAAACAGGCCAGATAAGATAGTGCAGACCCCAGTATTTGAGCAGGCATTCCAGAAGCTTAAAGAAGCTTTGGAAGGACCCCCTGTGTTAGCCAGTCCAGATTACAGCAAGGCATTTGTTGTGCAGGTGGATGCTTCAAACCATGGGTTGGGGCTGTACTTAGCCAGATTTCTTCAGGGGGGAAGAGCACCCAGTTGTTTATCTCAGTCGTAGGCTCCAACCCAGGGAGGAATGCTATGCAGCTGTAGAAAAGGAATGTCTAGCCATAGTGTGGGCACTGCAGAAACTTCAGCCTTATCTGTATGGAAGGAAATTCACTGTTATGACAGATCACAACCCCCTAACATGGTTAAACAGAGGCAGCCAGCAAAATGCAAAGTTGCTAAGATGGAGCCTGGGGTTGCAAGCATATGATATGTCAGTGCAGCACCACAGTGGGAGTAGCAATGCCAATGCAGATGGGCTCTCAAGACAGGGAATGGGATAGGTATACTCAGGTAGACCTAACCCTCTCAAGCGGCATTTCTCAAGGGTCACTTGAAAAACTAGCTTGGGGTCTCCGGGGGGGGGTGAAGACTGGTAGAGATGGGTGAAGGCTGCCAGTCTAGCCAGATAGAATTTTATAGATAATTCTATCATTTGTAAATATTAATGTAAACCACAGGCTTGTTGTCTTAAATGAAAAAAATGTTGTTACAAAAATGTGGCAACAGTGCTCTCTACTGACCCAGTAAAAGTATGTGGTGACCCTTTCATGTAGACAGTGGTGCCGAAAGGTCTAGATGAAGAAATTCTTTCTATTGTTTCAACCAAAAGTTAAATTGCTAGATTTAAACATGCAAATGTATTTTTATTGCTCTGTTCATGACCAGCTGCAAAATAACAAACGGGATATGTTAAGAATGTAAATGCAGTTAATGTGCAGCCTGGGAACTCCAGGAAAGTGTAAAAGATGATGCAATGTTTATCAGAACTGCAATAGGAATTTAAACAAAGAGAATCAGAAGGCATTAAGCATTTTTTTTCTGATATCCAACCTAGAGCACTGCCTGTTGTCTTAAGTAAGTTACCCTAGAAGTGTGTTTTCTTGTAGCAATAGCTAGGACTATAAAGATTAGATAAAGTGTTTTTCTGTGATGTCAGAACTATAGTACTGATTTATTTTAAGTATTTCTGCATGATCTCTGAACTCTCTTGACTAGCACTGACTGCGTAGTAGAAAGTATTGTCTCATGGTTTTTATTATTTATTATTAAATATTTTAAAACCTTTTAACCGTGGCTGGTTTGTGTAGAGATAATTAAGCTCTAGAGTACATTGCATATTTAGAGTTTACTGTCCAGTCACTTCAAATAAGCTTTGACTGATTAGTCACACTTACCAATTGGATATTAATATTGCACAGTAATAATTGGACACCCTTTAAGGGCCTTTCAGTAGCTGATAAATATTAGCAGGGTGGTGGCAAGTGGTACTACTGTATAGTCTGGGTAAAAGGGGCACAGCTGGAGAACCTGTGCCAGCCTTCCACAGAAGTGTCTGTGTGGTTGTATAACGTCTTATCTCAAAGTGTGTGTGTGTCAGCTCCTTGGGCAGGGACATGAAGCACTGGTTGGACAGAGAGGGTGCTGGAGATTTTAGCTTGCCCAGCTAGGCTGAGATCTGGACCCTATAGCTGTGCCAGTGGGGAGTCTTACTGGGGACCTGGGGAGCAAGGGAGCGACCAGCCCCGGACTGACTGTGATCTCTGTGTACTCTTAAGGGAAATTGCACTTTACTGTGTGTATTTGTTATCCTTTCCTCTCATATGAGACGCCCTCTCTGGTGTTAGTGGTGAGGACTGAGGCTCCATGATTGCTGAACCAGGGCATGGGCGTCACAGTTGGGATATGCATGCTCAGTTTGATGCAACTGTATTAAATACCAGCTAAGCAGTCCTTAACTTTTGCTGCTACAAAATTGCAAATTATTATTATTATTATTATTATTATTAAAATACGATTTAGACAGTACTGTTCTGAATACATGGCAAGGACCTAACATTTGAGGCTTACTCTGTAGCAGCTGTAGAAAAAAACAGAACAGAACACCGTTATGAATACAGGTCTTGAGTATATTCATCTTTTAACTCTTTCAGTTACTCACTGAAATTGATACTTACACATCTGTGGGGTATGCCCTATATGAAATTCCGTCATCTAAAGGTTGGGGATATCCGTCTTCCTCCTCTCGAGGTCATCAAAGTGATGTCTGCATTGCTCTCTAGTTCGGGAGACACCTGTTGCACTGGTTAAATCCCTGGCAATACTATTCTAGGCTTCAGATTTATATTCTGAGCCTGAATAGTCCCACTGCAACAACAGGGGCCCGTGCTCCTTAACTAGGAGTCCAATAAAAATTTTGGACTCCTGGACACCCCATTTGTGCATCCAAATGTGCACACCCTCTCCAGCAACTCCTAACATGCCTGCCATAGTTCAAGCTCAATGTATAATGAGCATTTCCTGCCAATTGCATTTAATATGCTGATTTTTTCCTACCTATTGCACATCTTGCACTTACTGAGAATAAGTACATTTTGGTTTTGCAACATTTGAAAACATTGCACATCACTTAGCATCCAGCAAACATGGTAGGCAAGGCTGCATGTTTGCATGATGGTAAATGATACGTAACAGAAGCAAACAATGCAATTTCTAGATTATTAGGTATACAAGCATTTGTGCAAGTGTGCTAGTTAAATGCACCATAGCTATAATTTCCTATACTTACAGCTATTACCACATGAAGGTTGAAAACAGTTGTGTATGTTGCACGTCATTGCTATAATCTGCAATTTCACAACAGTAAAACAAAATTTAAACACCCTGTACTAGAGCCCTGGACCATCTGCAGTCCACACCTACACTGAACACCTGCTGCCACAGGATTAGTGAAATGATATCTGCTATCACAGTAGTTATTGTAAGGTTCTCGCTGTTAAACATAGCGCAACACCACTTACTATGTTTGCACGATGCACAATATAGTTAATTGAATGCATCTGGTTTATATTTGGGGCTTTCTAGGTCCTGTCTACAACCTGGGTGGTCCATTCTTCCATTTTGTATGCTGCTGTACTTCGCACAAACTAGGTGAGCACAGCCAAACATGTTTATGCCAAACAACGCATCGTGCAAACACTGGCCAAAAAGAAATTAAAACAGAAAAGGGAGACTGTCCGGAGTTTTACAGAATGTCCAGATAATTGTATCATATTTTGGCATGTTCCTTGTAAAATATGAGGTTTACGGGGAAATCACTGAAGATTGAAGTCAGTATATAATGACATACATTTGTGTTTTGTACTTCATATCTTTCAGAAAATGCATGCTAACACCAAGTAAATTGGTCCCTATTTTTGGCCCTTTGTGCCTTGGTTAGTTAATGTTTAACCACATTACTTGCAGTAAATGGTTGTATGGAATGATCCACTTTCAGTGTCCAGTTTTCATGGCCAGAAACACTGGTGCAAGCCACAAAACCTTGCTTACATATGCCATGCGTTATTAATATTCATGGTGCGATGCTGCATCATGCTGCGTAATGAGCAGTATCGCATACAGGAATACACTCCATGTAGGCTATGAGGGGAACCTACACAGAGTTTATTGAATCCCGCAGTAAGTGTACACCTTTCTGAGTAAATAGGCAACATAAGCATAACTCCCACCTTCTTCCTCCTACTTTTAGTTTTCCTACCGATTTTCTTGCAACCTTAAATATCAAGGAGGATTCATAAAGGTTACCACAAAGTGTAGACTACGTGTGCACTTTGTATTATCCTTCTTATTAAACAGACAGCACAAAAATGTGGTAGGAATGTTACTGAATACATACTCTGCACACTTAGTGTAGGTGTTCATGAACTGGGGTGCTCTTGAATACAGATCATGTATAATTAGTATACACGTAGTGTGCATTTAGAGTAAGCATTCATGAATCTGGCCCTTAATGTTTACTTGACAAATTTTGTGGCTTTCTGCACTTTTAACAGTGACAATTCCACACAACTAAACTGAATACCACTTACACTTAACTTTTTCCTGCCTACATCACACTGAGAATAATCCATCTAATTGTCAAGTAAGAAAAAATGCTAAAGATTTATTCTTGATATGACTTTATATGACTTTATTCTTTGTATGACTATGTTCTTCATATGACTTTATCCTTTACATGATTTTGCCCTTTATATTCTGTGTTCTTTCCATGTCTTTATCCTTTATAAGACTATGTTCTTTACATGACTTTACCCTTTAAGTGACATTGTTCTTTATGTGAATTTATCCTTTATATGACTGTGTCCTTTATATGACTTTATCCTCTGTATGACTGTGTTCTTTATATAACTATGTCCTTTATATGACTTTATTCTTTGTATGACTATGTTCTTTATATGACTTTCTCCTTTATATGACTTAGCTCTTTTCTATCCTTCAGTATCGGTTCTCTTGTAGATCTCTTCCCATATATAATTTCAGTTATGACCACTTCAGAACAAACATTTCACAGCCTAGAATAATCAAGTGTAATTTCAAGGTTGTTTACTTAGAAAATAAAATTACTTCAGTCTTCCACACTTTTTTTTTCAAGGCAGCAGACTGCTTTCTTAAAAAGTAAAATATTATTTTTGAGTCATCTACAATATTCTTTTATAAACAGTAAACTGAATTATTTTCTAACCATTTCAGAGAGAAATAGTTTCATGTCATAAAATTGCAGACAAATTTTTTTCCTTGGTATTAGACAATATTAATTCAATTATGGTAGGCTTTAGGGAATGAGAATTATTTCTTGTTTAAAGTGACAGCTCTGTGGCACTCCATAAATTCTGTTTTGTTTAACTGTTTGCTTGATTTTGCCTAGATAGGCCTATAGAGTTCAAAACATTGTCTTTAATGCTTTCATTCCCCATTATAGCTGATCAGTTGTATTATTTAGATCCATTGTTTTTTTCAGGACTCTTGACTGTCAATTAAAATATTAACTTCAGCTTGGGGGCCTCAAATGGTAACTTTGACCTGCTTAGTACAGTGGCTGTGGAATAGAAGGGCTCAGTATGCTTTGTGATTGCACTAACTTCTAAAATTATATACTTGGCTCACTCAAGAGATGTATGTTTTCCTAGAAGATAAAGTTATCTGCAGATAATTATCTCTGTTTGCATTTGTCTGTAAAACCCTTTTTGAAACATTTGTAATTCTTATCCAAAATTTGTAGATTTAATTCACATATTATGCTGTCTCATCCTGAAACTCATGCTTACTGGTTAAAGTTGTTTCTTCTTTGACTTGCAGGCCTCAAATGGTTTGATTTGCATATTGCAGACAGAACTCATGTTAGATCAGAAAGTTTCCATACATTAACTACATCTTTATTCCATCTAGGACAGAAGACCCAGAGTGAAGAGTAACATTCAGAGCTGTCACACTGGGGTCCAAGTAGACTGGAGCCAGATTACTTGTATTTTGTTTGGATTTTCTCATTCTCCAGTAATATAAATCTAGGCCCAGATCTCTGTGATGCCTTCTACTCCCAGATACATAATCAATAAAAGCTTGTGCCTTAAGATCAATAAATACATTTCTGTTTGTTGTGTTTTATGGTGTAAAGCTGTAAAATGGAACTACTGCACTTCCTCTTTCCTTCACACCCCAACAGGTGTACCCCAAGGCTCTATTTTGGGTCCTTTGCTATTTAACATTTTCATCAATAATTTCCACCAAAAGATCCCCAATGCTAAACTGGTGCAATACGCAGATAACTCCACTATCATCTGCTCAGCCAAAACTTTTCCTTTACTAATAAACCTTACGCAAGAAGCCTTCTCCTCCACTGAGTCCTGGATGCTTAACATCACCTAGCCCTAAATGCCTCCAAATCTAAAATAATGATCTTTACTCCTTCTAGACATACTGCTGCTGACAAAGCATCCTTCTCTATACTTAACCTAAACAAAACAACTATTGAAATAGTTCCCCATACAAAACATCTGGACGTTCTTATCGATGACCAGCTAAAATTTGATATCCACCTACAAACCAATATTAAAAAGACTCATCAAAAATTTGGTACGCTTTATCGACACAGACACTACCTTTCTCTGTCTTCTAGACAACTCCTATCTACCACCTACCTCCTACCCTCCCTTTTAAATGGAGCTCCGCTACTTTCTAACCTCCAATCATCCCTAAAATGTAAACTTTCCTCATGTTATAACAAAATTTCAAAGTTTGCCACAGGATCCAAATCCTCTACTCACAATTGCAACTCCCTACATGCTCTAAATTGATTGGAACTCCCAAGCTACATAAATTTCATTCAACTAACTACGGCACACAAACTAATTTTCAAACCTTCTAACTGTCCGTCACTCTCCTCTTCCCTAAAACTTCACCAGTCACATAGAACACTTAGATCCACAAATCAGAACCTCTTAGAACTTTACAAGCCTTTACGCACACCAGGGCAACTTCTATTATCTTTCTCCCTTGCCAGATTATGGAACTCTCTTCCCCCTTACATTAGAACTACCCCTAACCTACCATCCTTTAAAACCCTACTCCACTCTCACCTCTACTCCCTCTGGGAGTGCTCCTGTACCCATCCTACCTGATTCCTGATACCTACCCCTATTCTATTCTATTCTAATCTCTGCCACTGCTTCAATTCATCTATGTAAAATTCCTTTGCCTAAATACATGTAGTGTATTAAATTAACATAAATTTATTATTTTTGCTGATATCTTATAAGTGATTGACTCAGCTCATATATTTCAAGATATGTAAAATCTTGCCTTGCTGTATATTGAATGTTAAACTGTTGTTCTCATATGCTGTACTAATACATTGTATATTGTATATTGTCTTTCTGTCTGGAGCTTTTCTCCTCGGGCCTCCATTGAAAACAGACTACCTTGGCCCAATGGACTTTCCCAGTTAACAAACTGAAATAAATAAATAAATAAATAAATAAATAAATAAATAAATAAATTAAGTAAAGCTGGTTCACAAAGCTATGAAATGGGTGAGTCACCACTTGCAAGCTTTATTCTCCTCTCGACATGGATGCCAAGATTCACCTCTCAAGCTTTGCTCTCAAGGTGAATTTCTTGGCATCCATGTCTCGAACACATAATAAGAAGATTATAATCAGCGAACTGATCACGATCCTCTGTGTTATATGTCCCACATCATTCCTCTACATGGTTAGTCAATTATATTAATAATTATGAACCAGGAAGCATTATCACTTCAGACCTAATAAATGAAGCTCTTAACGATCATTTAAATCATGCAAGTTATTTAACAGTGGGTCTGGTATTGAGTTTAACTATTGGATAAAAACTCTGTGCTGCATTTTGGTTCTAGCAACCTGTAGCACAACTTCTATTCAGATAAAAAGGTTATAATAAAAGAGAATTACCATGCTTATCATAACCACATTTCATCTGAGTGCTTGGCGCTTTACTGAATAGTTGTATAATAAAAGTTATAATACTGAGCATGCAATGTGAAATATCAAAATGCTGAATTTTAAAATGTCATAATCAAAATACATACTGCACCATACATCTGATACATTCTTATACATATAATCAACCTTATAACACAGCTATTCATGAACAATATCAAATCCCAGTCAACAAAACTAGGAAATGAGAGCTAACATGGGTCCTGGAAAGGGGGAGGACTTCTGTGCTCCTCCCATGTAAGCTATTAGATATTTTGATTTTGGTATTTCAACAGTTTGATATTTTAATTGTGCGTTCAATATTATGACCTTCAGTATACCACTGTTCATTAACTTGTCAAGAACCCATTTTATCCAATTTTGTCTTTTTTGGAAACAGAAGAATTATGGTATCATTCATAAAATTCTGACAAGTTTTACAAGATACAAGAGTAACTCTCCTGTACTTATGTTGTTGTAGTGAAACTTATCAAACCTATTATAAAATAAAGAGCCTATTCTGCCTTTTCTAATAAAACTGTACTTTTTCAGATGTAGTAAGTTCATAGAAGCTTTTCACTACGAGGAATTTTGAAGTGAGACACCATAACTGTTCTAACTACAAGTTTTTAGGTTATACTCAGTTGCATGTATGCTGCGCAAATGTTTGTTTTATTTGGCATACAAGACACTGAAAGATTAAGTTTTGTTTGAGTTCTTGGCTGTAGATGTTATATTTCACCATGACAATTAGCTATCACAATGGTGGCACTTGTTATTACTCAGACAATTTCTCTTCTGTAAATCTGGTAATAAAGAAAGGAACATCACTGAATGCAAATACCTTTGGGTGTTATGACTCATAGCTCCAATTAATGCAAGTTCATTTTTGTTGACAACAGTAGATGGAGCCCTAATGCCCTCTAAGATTGAGATCAATTCATTTTTGTGTTTTTTTTTTCCTTTTTGCTTTTTAACCTCTTTTTGGCTCCTCATAGATGAGCATCAGCTGCCCCCCAGACCTTTTCTTGTCCTCTGAGTCTGTTTTCTAACTTTGACTTATGCTCAGATCCAGTGAAACTGCTCCTAGAACAATGTCATGTCACTTCTAAAAAGTGTTTTTGAAAGCCCTAACCTCACTTGTAATGTTGAGGACCAGGTGTTTAATAGGGTGTGCTGGCATGTCATCCCACCTCAATAGCAGCAGAGCTAGTATCTCCACTGTCCCAAGGACAATATCTTCTGGTTGACCCCAGCCCCTACTAGTAATCAACTGCAAGGTGCATCCATGTGCATAGCGTCACAACCAGGCTGGACATACCCATCCCCTTTGCCAGTGGTGTGGATTGTTGCTCTTATCCTGTACTGAAAAGGTAAAAAAGACCAGAATATATATGTCTACATCCAGTGGAGCTTGGCTTTATTGGTCTGAATATACCCATAAAGACTTAAAAAAATAAAAAGTAAAAAGTCATGGGCATTCAGAAGCCATGTAGCCAAAACAGTGGTCTATCTGTATTGGCCTCCACTAGACGAAGTTTAAGGAATTACACAGTGAAGACTCTAGCTTGGGTCTTTCTTGCAGTTTTTATTAAAACAACATAAAGATATTGCCTGAAGTTAGTAATAGCATATAAAATTATTGGAATTTAGCTGACAAGACAACAGAGTATAAGCAATAATAGATGAAAGCGCTAAGTAGTGTTACAGTACATGGGACTGTACCAGATAGCACAACTGAATAAAATATGATGTTCAGCAAAAGTGATCAGAAATACAGTTGGTCCATTAGGCTACTTTTTGTCAATTGCAATACGTATAATTTGGGAGATGGAAAGTATACAGTCTGCTGGAACCAACAAGATAAAAATTCCAGAAGAACAGGTGTCAACTCTACAGTAGTAATGTGACCCCCATATCCAAACAGGATAGCCACAACAGCAGCCCAGGTAAACTGAATGAGCAAATCTGATCAGATGCAGAGTAACTGCCTGACCAGATAGATGGACAGATAGATAATAGACAGACAGAGAAATAAACAATTAAAAGACACCAGCGTAATCTAGTCAACCAAAAGTGCACTAGAATGCAAAAATCATACAGAAACAAGGCCAGTAATAGACAGTAACCAATGGAGCCAATAAATAAATAGCCAAGGAACCAATCAAGACATAAGCTGAAAAGAGTTCAGCCATGGTTCATATGAGTACAAATATTAATGCTCAGTATAATAGTGGAGGACAAAGCAGCAGAAGAACACAGTACTAGTAGAAGTGTAAAATAAATAGTACAAACAAGATGAGATTCAGTTATGCAGTTATGCAGCTAGCCATCAGCATCTCGGTAAAAGAGCAGACATTAGCACAGGGTGTGAAGTTCCATTTTTTTCTGTTTTAGTATGAGTGGAACAGAGGGTAGAGTGATGTTAAATGTTTGATGACATGGGCATGCTAGTGATAAATGTTTGATAATGCCAGTAGGATGAAGATAAAAATGTGTGTGTGTGTGTGTGTGTGTGTGTGTGTGTGTGTGTGTGTGTGTGTGTGTGTGTGTGAGAGAAAGAGAGAGGCAGATAGTATGTATGTATTTTGTGTGTGTCTCTATGCGTGTGTGTGTGTGTGTGTGTGTGTGTGTGTGTGTGTGTGTGTGTGTGTGTGTGTGTGTGTTTGTGTAAATGTATCTATTTATGAATATAATACAATGTATGTTGACAGCAAATGAACGAGACATATAACAACAGATAGTTAAATAGCTTTAGAAGCAGAAATATGTAGATATCACGAAGATGTCAAAAGGCTTTTTTTAGGTGAGAATAATGTTTAAGTTTTTAGGTTTAAAATGGATGATGTTAGGCAAAAAGTAACAGAGAACAGGCAAATTTACTGAATTAATATTTCTGGTAAGTAATCACTATGTCAAAAAGAAGCATTATCATGTAGAAAAGTTCAGGATTTTTAAAAGGATCTGTGGCCTTATGGCTTCATTGTATTTTGACAGAGATATTTCTAATAAACTTTCTAATAGACCTGTTCATCATCTTGCTAGGCCTCTAGTAATTTCCATTTTACCAAAACAGAAATTCTGCCTCCACAAAAGTGCTGTGATAATTTGACCAGGTTAATAAAACAAGTCATAAACTGATAATTGAAAATCAATCTGGCATGGTTATAAGGTGAATCCCAGAATAATTATCTTCAAAAGATGGGATCAAAATAAGAAAAAAATTCTCTTGAAACTATTCATCATTAATACATACTTCTTGTCAGTAACATCTTTATAATATGTTTCTTTTTTGAAATAATATTAGCCAATAAAAAGCTCTTTGGATCTTTATCATGACAGTTCATGTTATTTGTTTTCATATTTATTAACAGCCTGTTCAACTTTCCTTTAGTCATGCAGTTGTAAAATAATGGAAGCTGTAGCTTTGTTCGTTTGTGCTGAAATTCCTCAATAACTAAATTGTTTCTTTGTTTTTTTTTTTTTTGTTTGCTGATTCTACCAGGAAAGTAAGCCAAAGCTATTAATTAACAGAGGCAACCTATTACTTCTAGAAAATGCCAAAGGGAAAGAATATACTTGAGCTTTCATTAACTAAGAAAATCTCTGGAGACAAGCATAATTATTTAAAGAATGCTATTTGAAACAAACATATTGTGCCGCAAAATACTTTTCTTTTTCCATTGATTTCAGATCCTAACAAATATTTTCTAAGCAGTGAACATTAAATTAGAATTAATCAGAAATATTCATGGTCACCAAATTAATTCTGGAACTGACAAGGAAGAGTTTGTTCTGTTCTCATTGCCCTTTTTATGTCTGAAGTATAGTCCAAATAGTATCTGTATTTTTGTACTTTTAAATATGCTGATTGTGGATGCAAAGTGCAGGATGGAGTACTGTGGAAACAGCAAAAGCATAGTAGAAGAGCATTCCATATGAAGAGCAGCTAAGACCTAGTGACAAGTCAACATTTCTTTACGTGCCATGAATGTGCAATGCACAGTGTGTCCTTAATCAGTCTGCTCATTAAAGTGTAGGATACTCAGCGATCACGATTCGGTTATCCAAGGTCAATCCTATGTGCATCAGACAAATGATTCTTCTCTTAAATTATGTACTTGCTCTTTCAGCAGATAACAATCACTCAAGTAAGAACATCTAATGATAGTTTATGACTTTGAGTTTATCTTTTTGTTTGCTAACTTGATAAACCCAGAAGCGCTCAACTTACTTCAGCAGTTTGTTCAGAATCAAGAGCAGAAATGTAAATGGTCTGGGAATCAAATGCGGGTCTGTTATTGGTACTAAAGTTTTTTACAGCCTATCTGTTAGAATTATGTTATGCTGTTAAAAACAAGGGGAATATGAAGTGTTTATAATATCTAAAAGAGCTTTGTAGCATTATAGGTAGAAACTGTGCTGAAAACAGGACTAAAACGGGTCAACCTATATACAGAATTAATATTTCCTAGTTAAGTAATTACTAATTACCAAATATGTGATAAGATACAATATGCAATATTAATCACAGTAACATAAAACAGTGGCAAGTAAGATTCGGCACATTTCTTCAGCCTTTCAGTTTCTGATACTTAAATGACTGCCAGTAACAGAACCTGCGTGGATGGTAGTTATATTACTCTCATCTTGAATAAGATTGACTGTGAAATGACAGCTATAAGCGGTACTGTTATTCATTACTACCAGCTCAGCTCCTTGAACTCCAACAGAAGGCTACTTCCTGCAGTTATTGCAATAAGAAGAAAGCAGCACCATAGAACATGAAAAAAATTATATGTTGTCATATGAGGTGATGATTTTCAAATCACTTTATTTCTCTAATTTGGAGGACTCTGGAAAGAAGACTGATGGTTATTTACATTGGACATTTGGACCTAGGAGTGAAGGACTGCATTGGAGTGCACTAAAAAGAATTACCATTTACCCCCTGCTTCATGAAGAATGATATTGCCACATTCCCAGTTAATCTGTCCCTGTCTCCCTCACACCACACTGTCTTATTATGCAACCTTTTCAAAATATTCTCTCAGTTTCATTTATTTTTGTGATCTCCTATCTTCCTCTCTCTCTGTCTCATTTTCTTTTTCTTTCTCTCTCTGGCTTTCATACTTTGTGTAAATACTGAGTTTTCCAGTTCTCGCCTCTGCATAGTTCATTAATGGACTCTGTCCTGGGCTTCAGTTCTCATTAATGTGACATCTACAAGTGAATGTGGTGCTCTAAATAAATTTCCAGTCAGCAGCATACCTCTCAACCTCTTACTGCAAGAAATCTGGATATGCCCAACAAAACGGAGGGACAAAGGCCCAAAAATAGGGACATATTTTAAATATTGCTCTTATAAACTTGGAAAGTTGATACAATAACAGAGTTTGTTTTAAACATACATTTTCTGAAGGATTTGAAGTCTGAAATTCAAATGTATGTCTTTATTTAGTCACTTCAATCCTCAGATCATCCCAGTGATTTGCCATAAAACTACAAATTTTATGAGGAACAGGCCAAATATATGAGCCAGAAATCTAGACAGTTGAGAGGTATGGTCAACAGCCCTACCCTGCTGTTACATGGTACTGTGAATAAGGTTCCAGTCACCAGCTCTACTATACTCTTAAGATCTATATGCCTAACAGTAGCTCAGTAGCACATTATATATGATCACTCAGACAGTTTTTTTTCTATTTTTGAGACAGTCAGTAATTTGCCAGTCCCTGTAGAGACCTCATATTTATTCCTTAACTCCAAAATACAATTTCACGTTTATATATTCAGTTCCACCTGCGTTTCTTTGAGAAATTATGTCTCTATAACAAGTTTCCCCATCATGGTTTTCATATCTTTCCTATTGCAGATCTTTGCTTTCATTTATTTGCTTGCATTTATTAATTCCATGCACCAATGTTGCCTGTCTGATGACATCATACTTCTGATTACCCTCCAGCCACACTCCCTTCTAGAACAGCGCACTCTTTCCCCACACAGGATAAGGATGAAGATGTGATTATGTGCAGTGTTCTGTCTTGTCACTGTTGGCATTTAACTTTACAACTTCATCATCATCCTCAGACAAGTCACTTCCATAGTTCCTGCTGACTGCCTGGCTCACGCTTCTCAGATTAAAGTGCAAACATTGCAGGACATCTGCCTCCAGCCTGAAAAGAAACAGTTATCGGATAGCTCCCCTGATCTCTACTGAGATTATTACTGCAACGTGTCTTGGTGGCCATTTTCTAACAGAAGTGAAACAACACGGCTGCACATTTCACCTCTTCTTGTGACCAGCCCTTTGATACTTGCAATGCAAACATATTTTCTTTTGTGGCATGACTGGATACCCTGTTATTTCACCACTGGGACAGTCGCCCTTTTAAAATCTTAATATTAGCTGTGAGAGGCATTTGTGCCCTGGCACAATATCATTAATGCTCTGTACTTTTCTTCAGTTTATCTATAATCTTCTTATTCTGAACATCTTGATCTATTCAGGATAGAATGTGTTTTCATTCCTCCTTCATAACGTCTGTGGTCATCCTGACAGGGAAAATCTAATCACATGTATATAATAATGCCTTCCTGGTGTTGACTACTGCTGTTTCAAAAGTCTGCTACAACACACAAAAGATGCATCACTATCCTTTCATACACAGTAATAACTGTATATTTTGTAGCCAAATGAGTACAGGCTGACCGACCTACAGAGTTCTGTCTTCTCCTACCAGTTCAGTCTGAGGGATGGGCATGTCTAAGGTACTGTCTGTTGGATCCCATCTTGAGGAATCTAGAACATCAGCAGAACATACTGTAGCACTGATAGTCCCTTTATCAATATGTTTAATTTCCATGTTTTTAAAAATGTGATATAACCCCTGTTGTTATTTCATCCTAACCTTTTTTGTCAACTTTTTTAACTTGTTGCTTTCCCAAGAGCTCTATAATGCTGTACTGTAACTTCATGCTTAGGTCATATCTTGACACTCTTAACAAAAATCAAGTTAGAAACCCAGAGCATACACACATGGTCATATCCCTAATTGTTACCAAAGAAAAATACCAAAAGCGTTCAGCATAGTCATCTTTTCAGTAGCAATATGCATTAGATTCCAAGTCTGAAATAGGATTGTACAACAAAATAGTAAACACAAAAATGTTAATTTGCGTAAGGTTTTATGAAGTGCTTACAATATAGGGATAGTCTTTCAGGCTAGTTGTGTACTGTGATCGATTTTTGTTTTCTGCTTGTTGTGAATTTTCAGAGGGTCTGGCAATTCTATTTACATTGCTTGATTGTTGCTATATTTAAAGAAATGTGAAAATTCTAATAAGTTACTTAGTTAAGTATGTGATCAACACTTAGTATATATCTAACTATTCACAAATGGTTTAAGTTCACAGCTTCTAGTAGGTTGCAAGCAACATGATTGTGCAGTCATTAATGTCATTAAGGACAGGTAATAGTAAGTAGAAGAAAAAAAGCATCACTAGGCTGATCCAAGAGACACAGCTGGAGGTACCACTGGGAACAGCTGGAGATACCACTGGGAACAGCTGAAGGTACCACTGGGAACAGCTGGAGATACCACTGGCAACAGCTGGAGATGCCATTGGGAACAGCTGGAGGTACCACTGGGAACAGCTCGAGATACCATTCGGAACAGCTGGAGGTACCACTGGGAACAGCTCGAGATACCACCGGTGCAAGATTAAGTGAAGTCCTTCATCCGTTAACAGACAGAGGTCTAACTCAGTTCTATCTCTGTATCCTCATAAGTTTTGTTTCATTCTTTTTCCCTTAAAAAGTGCACAAATACTGTTAAGAATTTGTTTCTTCTCATTCTTCTCTGCCTTTTTCTTTCTATATCTAGTCAAAGTAGAATGTTTGTCCTTTCCTCCTTCTCCGTCTAGAATACATGTATGCCTTTGAATTGCATTTCCATTTCTTTACAAAAATGTTCTGATTTTTTTAGTTTCTTTCTCCTTCTTTCCCTCTCTCCTACCATGTTGCATACCAAGTTGCTTTTACAAAGCTGTGATCTTTTCATTCTGTGTGGTTTCTATGTTTTCATGTGAGCTAATGAGCAGAACATAGAATTTTCTTCATCCAATCTATTGCTAATTTAACTGTTTGCAAATGATGGATGAAAGTATTTACTAAGATCATCATCTCACTTCTTTGCCTCCCCCCCCAGGATACTGTACAGGTCAATGCTCATGTATGTAAATCTGCATTTCTAGTTGAACTAAAACAGTGACTCTCAGATCAAACACTGATGGCTAATTGCAGGCTACGTTTTCTTACCATTGTCAGACTTGCTAGATATGTGCCACACAGGTGTCCTTCATTAGTCTGATACTAAAGTCTTTGAGTCAGGTTTGTTCAAGTATTACTGCTCAAGATCACTGTCATTAGTATTAGTTTTAGTATTAGTATTAGTATTAGTATTAGTATTAGTATTAGTATTAGTATTAGTATTAGTATTAGTATTAGTATTATTCTTATGGTGGTTATTATCTGAGATTGCAACTTCCAGGACAAAGATCAGGACTGATCATTCTCCAAGATGCAGTAACCTCAGAGTGAAAATGCCAAAGTAAGGGAGGTGTGGAGAAGTGAACCTCCCAACATGGGGGTACTAGGGGTTTACTTTTTCCTGCAAAAACACTTTTTGTGTATTTAGTCATTTGTTATGTTTGCACAAGACTATATGGCTTTGAGTGCATGTAGGTAGCCTTTTTGTGTAGTCTGCCTATTAAGTTTCATACACTTGCAGGTGAAAACTGATGTTTTTAAGAATTGTACTGGACACATTTTACAGTCCAAAACATTTCTAACTTCAGTTGTCATATTTTAGCAAATTCCAGTGGCATAGACAGATCAAGCCTGGTTTCAGCCTAGGTAACCTTCGTTTGATTAGTGGTTCAGGTGTATGATGGAACTGGCACTATGAGGATGGACATGCTATCCTCAGTAAGAGGGGTCAAACCATGAGCATCCAAAGTCACAATCCCTTGGAGCAGAGACAGTGCTAGAAGGATGGCCCAGGGCACAATATTTGCCCATTAAGCAGTCAATATATTATCCCTGATTGTTTGTTTCCTTCTACTTTTTCCAGTCTGATTTGTCTTTATCAGTTCTTGTATCACATGTAATGTGACAGGCTGTGCCCTCTTTTATCAAGCTGATATTATCTGAAATACATTATGAAACACCAGTCTTCTCTTGTTTTGCAACAGGGATTTCAGTGCCTGCTTATAAGAGGCTCATGTACATGACTAATGTAACCAGTCCCTATTTTTCTTCCTGATGAAGACAGACCTTTGTATAATACAGGGGAGGTAGTCACTTACAGCCACACTAGATTCCTCCTATTTTTTTGAAAAATACATGCATCCAGAGAAAGAGCTTACAGTGGAAACAAGTTGCAGTGCTCATTTTACTGAGCTCATGGATATGCACAGGTAGGAGAAAAAAATGTAAGTAAAGTTTAAGACATCAAAACCTTTGAATAGGCTTTTTGTGACCATGGAGAGACTGGAACACCATAGAACCATGTTCTGAAACCAGTGGATATCCACAGCAACCAGGTATAGATGTTCTAATGACTCAGCCTTCATTTACCATGATTTCTGTAAGTTGTAGTACAGTGAAAATTGTTATCTCAGGGCCCCAGTCCACAGTGCTGTATTACTTACAACATTGGCACAGCTTGCCTATACTCAAAGAAGCTCTAGGATACTAGTATTTATGAAAGGTTTTGTATAGCCTGCAGTTCACCACTTGGTGGATTTTTATTCTATGGACACAAAAAGCTTATGAGGATTCAAATAAGGGAGTAACCTCTAAGCTTTGGGATTGACTCTTTGTTTTTTTCATCTCCCAAGATTTTCCTCCAATCAGCTCCCCTGGACCCTCCTACCATTGTCCGTAACTGCCTTTAAATAACTGACATGTTGAATGTAATGCATAACAACAAAAACACTTGTCCATCTATCTACTTAACTGAATAAACTACTTGAAAGTTCAACCAGGCATCTTTATTCCCTCCAGTGAAAGGGCACTGGAGAGAGAGTGTCTTCAAGATCTGCTAGTTAAAGTGATTTTATCTGGACCAATCATTTGTACTCTGGTTCTTGTTAGTCCTATTACCCTCTGGTTCACAGGTGAGATACCAGATCTGACTCGCACTTTCTGGATTGTTTCTGCTTTATGATTATAAAAATTAGGCTAAAGGTGGAGGCACTGCATTACAAATACACTACAGAAGTTAACAAGTACATTGAGGAATAACATTCAAAAACAGATCTGCAATTTTCACTGGTAACTGCAGAGTAGAGAAAAGGTGGTGGATCACAGAACCATCCTATTATGGTCGACATGTGTTTTGTGAACAGGATAGGGCATATGACTGGGTATGATGGGATGTTCTATGGGAGGTAATACAGCATTACAGGATTCCAGGGTGGCATATGACGGGGTATGTTGGAATGTTTTATGGGAGGTAATACAACATTACAGGATTCCAGAGTGGGCATATGACGGGGTATGATGGAATGTTTTATGGGAGGTAATACAACATTACAGGATTCCAGGATGGGCATATGACTGGGTATGATGGAATGTTCTGTGGGAGGTAATACAACATTACAGGTTTCCAGAGTCACTGCGGCAGGCCATTTAATCCTTGTATTTTCAGAGCAAGTCTTGGATCTGCATTCTCAGCGTTAAGTCAAATACAGTCAAGGTTAGTGTAAAACTTCATCGAAATACATCCTGTCTTCCCTGCCTGTCCATACTTTTCATGCGAAGGATATCAAGGTATAACTGAGGTTTTGTAAATATTCAGTCTATGGATGCGAGGGTTGCATCTTTGTTGCTTGATGATGATTTTGTCCTATTGGCCTTACATGATGTGATCTGTAGCCTGATGATAGATTTGTTCTGCTGGCCATACATGATGCAGTCTGTAGCTTGCTGAAGATTTTGTCCTGTTGGCCATACGTAATGAGATCTGTAGCTTGCTGATAATTTTGTCCTGTTGGCTGTACTTGATATGATCTGTAGCTTGCTGATGATTTTGTCAAATTGGCTGTATCTGATACAATCTGTAGCATGCAGTGAAGTGGTTCAGAACTGAGTATAACACAGGTGTGATAAAAATCAGCACCAAAAAATCAGATGTTATAAGCTCTGTCCTAGAAATAGTGTATTATTGTCTGCTGGAGAGAGGGGAGCAGCTACCCTAAGAAGAGAAGTTAAAGTTCTGTGGGTGCTGTTCATGAGTGAGTGCATGCATGAGAGATAAGAATTCTGCCCAGTGGATAAGTGCAGCTGTGATGGTAATGCAGACGTTATACTGGGTTTTACTGGTGGAGTGTAAGTTGTCACAGAAATATTTCGGTTTGCAGTCACTCCTTATCCCCATTCTCTTCCATGGCCCTGGACTTTGAGTCATGACTGAAGGGATGACATCAAACATACAAGACCTGAAAATGAGCTCCTTTCCATAGGCTCACTTTTGCCTAACAGACTGAGAAATTTGGAAAACTGCAAGGATCTTGGAGTAAAGCAACTGCTGCACAGGGCTGAGTGGAGACAAATAAGGTGGACTGGGTATCTGGTTAAGGATGCTACTTGAGAACCTCCTCTGAGAGGTATAACAGGTAAGGCTCACTGACAGATGGTCCCAGGCAGGCCTACCACACCTTGGACAACTTATATCTGTTAGCTTACCCGGGAATGATATGGGAAGAACTGAAGACTGCTTTTTGGAATAGGGAAGTCTGAACTACCCTGTTTTGATTGTTACCCCTTTGACCCTTCCTAGGAAAACCTTTTTAGGAAATATATGGACTGATGGATGATAATTCATAATGGGATAGTGTAGTACATGAACCCTTTTAGAATGCCTTTGTGATCTTTTATGCAATAAACCTCTGTTGTTAATTATCTGTCATTATCCATACAGATAATAGCAACCAAGATATAATTTTCATACAAGGTTTTTACTTTGCATTTCACTTTGGATTTCCATACTAGTATTCATATTATGTTTGCCTTATATCTATATTGTCTGGTCAGTGGTAAGCAGTTCTATGTTTTCATACTGTAAGTGCCCTGTATTATCTGCTGTTTCTCTCTGACTGTCCTGTGTACAGACTTTTGTGGAACATGGTGTTTTAACCAAGCCACACACTGGATAGTAGATATTGTGTTAATAAACAAATGAGGAAACAATGTGGGCTATAAAAGCTAGCACATGCTACCCTGCCGGTTAATGTCTATTTGCATAATTCTGAAATGTACAAAGTTTAGTCTGTCTTGTTTTCTGATTATTTATTTACTACAACAAAGCTACATCTATCAAAAAAGTGTTCACAGCAATATGGAATCCTAGACCACTCTGTAGAGCCAGGGTTTGGAGGTTAGTATAGCAGTTAGGAGTTGGTGTAATGCTTAAGGTGTTTACCCATAGACACAAGGTGCAAGGATTGATTCTCACCTTTAAAAGGGAAATTGGCTAGGCTTAAAATGATCCACAAGAGCCGCTAGCCTAGTATTTACCTATAAAACTCGATGTTTTAAGAAAACAGAATATGAATGAAAAAAAGTAAATACTGGTAATTTCATATTCTGCGATTGATTTACATGGGTATTTTGTTATGTATTTCCAGGCAGTCATCCCATACCAATACTGTTAAACACAATGAAGTGTGTAGCCCATGATGTTTCCCATTTATGTAGGAGTTTTTGCAAACTTAACTGAAGAAACACTACAATACCATCAGAAGAAGGCCCTTGTTAAAGGGCAATTAATGTGATTAGCGAGGATGGTATCAGAGGAGGAATGTTTTGTAAATTAATGGTTGGTTCTAAAAAACATGCTGTTAAATAGAGGTTATTTCCTTATTCTTCTTGAGGATATTTTTCAGGAAGTAAAAGAAAAAAAGAATAGACTTTTTTTATAAACTCCTTTTGGGATGTAATAATGATATCATAACCTCAGGTGTTGCTAAAGAGAGAAAGTTTAACAAGGGGTGCATCTTGACATATAATCAACAAGTAGGTTTGATTAAGGAAATTTTGACAACCAGCTGGAGAATCCTTGAAATGGGTGGTATCAGTATGAATAAGCTAGGAACACATCCAGTTGTCACTTTTAGATGGGATATGAACATTAAAAACTACTTTGAAAGACATCATAGTTTTGATTCTACTTTTAAGAAAAAAATAAGGATGTCAAAATGTGGTATATGTTCAAGCTGCCCCTTTATTTATGAGGGAGAATTTATTTATGTCAGTGGCTATGGGAAAATTAAATGTCCAGCATGGTGTAAGTTTAGATCTGATAAGGTAGTTTACTTGGCAAGTTGTAAGCAATGTCCATCTTTCTATACTGGTAAGACCAAAAGGTCACTTAAGGACAGAATTTATCAACATCTGAGGGAAGTTAAGAGAATGTATAGTACAAATGCTTTGTGGAGGCACATACAGGCTAATGAAGGACACATTTACTTTTTTCAGTATTTATATGATGCACTTGGATGGCAGAGGTGAGCCATGGAAGATGTGACTTGAGTGTAAAGAGGCTAAGTGGCAGATTAAGACCACCGCCACTGGCCCTAATGGTCTGAAAGATTCTGTTTCCATCTCTTTTTTCTTAAAATTAAGGGCATTAACTTATTAGGTTCATAAATTGTGCATATTTATTGTCATTAGTATTATTATTTTTAATTATTTTTTTATTTGAGTGGATGTTAACTTGTGTATTATTTTTACATGTCCTACTGCGTTCATTATATGTCTACAAAGGTATGATTATAATGTTTTTTAAGTGTCCAGTAGCTTTAAATTAAGGAGTGTATTCATTCAGGAAGTGATACATTGTAACTTCGTGAGTTTTTGTGGTTTTAAATAATTTGTGTGATGGCTACTGTTGCTCTGATGAAGTCCCTTTATGTTAAGGGATGAAAGTGCTTAGTGTAATAGTTTTAAGGTTTTTTTTTTTGTTTATTAAAGTTCTTATTAGTTGCATTGCAACCTGCTGTATTTATTTTTTCAGTTATGGCCATTCATTTGTCTAACGGAGTAATTTTACTCTTATAGCACCCATGCATCCATAATTTTGGTTACATTTTTGCAAATTTTCTTATCTGCTGTTTTTAGACTGCATGAAGAGATAAGTTGTTGACATTTTAAGATATTGCCATAAAATGTGTAAAGTTCTTTTTCCTTTGGTTACAAAATATATGCATTTAAGAACACAAATAGAAAATAATTTGTGTTTTTTTTTTGCAGCTAAAAGCTCCTAGAGGCCATTGCATTAAGTGTACTGAACTTATTAGCAAAATAGTCAAATAAAAGGCTAGTTTGGCAACTCAAGAAAGGTTACATCCTTATCTTTTTTTTTCAGAATTATTAAAATCGTGTTCACAAAGAAGGTGAAATTTTGACTGCAAATTTTACAAATTAGATAGTTTGCACAGAGGATGTAGGTATAGGTTAAATACTAGGCTAAACTGTTGCTCCTTTGCTAATGTTGTAAGGTCTTTTCCCTTTATTAATGGCATTGGTTTTGAGTTCTTAGATAGATTTAGTTGCAATTTTGAGGGTATTATATATATTCTGAGATGCCCATGTGATCTATTTTATATAGAGGAAAGTAAAAGAAAATTTAAAAGTAGACTATAAGAACATATTAGATATATTAAGCGTGGTAAGATGGAGAGTCCTATTTCCCAACCTTTTAAATCTTTTCATAATTCTGATTTTTCTGTTTTACATGCTTCTGTTTTAGAGAAATTTAATAATGATGTTATTATTGATGAAACTTTTAAAAATAAATTGTTATATAAAGAATCTATGTATAGCTTAAAAGTTGGTACTCTGTCCCCTGGTGGTCTGAATCAGGAAGTTAATTGAAATGCTTTACTTTAGTTTATCTGACTGGATAATTGGATAATGCAATTTAAGGGGTCTTTTTTGTATTTATATGGTTGGGTTTTAATGCATTGTTACTCCTGGAAGGCTTTTTAGCCAAGACGCTAGAGTATTGTTGTTTATTTAATAAATTTTGGGTCTGTTTTGCTGACTTTGTGGTTTATTTTATAGGCTAAGTACAAAACTGAACCTAAAGAATGGTTAAATCATACAATTTAATTCTACAAATAAGGCGTCACTATATTTTGTTAACCAGGTTATAAAAAACTCACAAATCACTAAATAAGCATGTTAACTTAAGAATCAAAATTCAAGAGGTTAGAGTTTACAGTGGCACTATCAAGGCAGTTATCCTGCTGGCAATGTATTACGTTTATTAAAGCATGTGGTCCTGCAAAAAATAAAGAAAATATAAACACTAGCAAACAGTAAAGATATAGCATGTACTAGATTATATGTTAATTTTGATTTTTTTTTCCTTTGTCTTTTAAACACAGATTTGATCCCCAAAAAGGTTTTTGGTGCCAACTGCTGGAGGGAGGAAAGACTAAATGCCTGGGAAAAAGTAAAGGCAGGAAATATCCACCAATGGAGCCTGAGGTTAGTACATGAAAGACAAGTCTATGTGATGAACAGTGGTTAGCCCTTTTCCCCAACTGAAGCAAGAGAATCAGTGATGTGGTTTATGAAAAACTGTTCAATATTTGTAAGTTTTTCGTAGTGTCAATAAGCTCTTTACCTATGCAGGGGCTCTCTGTCCACAAACAAGCCACCCTACACTCTCTCGCACTCACAGAAACTCTCAAATATTCACCTACATGAATGCTGCAACACTCCCACACACACACACACACACACACACACACACACACACACACACACACACACACACACACACACACACACAAACCCACAAACAGACACCCAATGCCTGTGTCTTCTCTGAACTTACCAGTACTATGAGTACTCCTGTAACACTGAATTGATGGTTGCAATGTTATTATAGTAGTCATTTTCTTGCTCCTAGAGTAAATTCTGTGAATGTCTGACCCACTCATCTGAGCAAATCAGGAGTTGTTGGCATTTCTGGATGAGAACATGGTTAAGAAGCATTAGCCACTAGCCTGCCCTGCCACATTATCATGTTGCTTCACCCATGAGATCATTCTCTGAGCTGAAGCTCCCATGAGTAGAAAACCTCAGTGGTACAGCTCTTTCTCTGAATTCAAAAAGCTTAGCATGATGTGGAAACCTCCTTACATCTTGTTTTTGCCTTCTCAGTCCCAGGGTTTATTTGTTATCATCATCTTTTGTTAAGTAATTTAAGTACCTAAATATAAAAATATTAAATGATTGTGATCTTTTGCATATTCTTCCTACAGTATTCTGTTTTACAACTATAGTATTCATTCATATATGAGATTTCTATTTGATTTTTTTAAATACATAACCACTTGCCTCTGAGAGAAGATTATGCTGAATTTATTAGTTAGACAAGTGATGTCTGTTTAACTTGAAACAGTGTTTTTTTTTTAGTATCACAGTGTTTATGTCTGTTTTATATAGTTATGCTCCTACCTAGCCATCTCATACATACTCTTTCACAATATTATATAATAATAAATAATATGAATGCAGGCTAGCTGATAGGGAAGGATCAGTCATCATGATTACCAGATTAGAATACGTCATAATATATAAGAACATGCAACCTATCTGAACCAATTAATAGTGCAAGAGCTATAGAAAATGAAAGGGACTTCCTTTCATATTTAAAATTACTCAGCAGTACTTAATATATGAGTTCACTAAGGAAAATGTAAGTGGGTTAAGGAAGGATCACTAAGCAGAGGACAATATTCATCAACACAAATCCTGTACTTACACACACACACACACACACACACACACACACACACACACACAAACACACACACTCATGTAACAGAGTGATCTGGCTGATGGCTGTGATGTACATAGGTAGATCCGATAGATACAGTGAAGATTCAGTCTAGGTGGATTATCTTAGGGTCTGTAGCTATAGCGGAAGGGATTATGGAGAAGGAGTATTTGGGAGTGGGTCCTTTAAAAGAATTTACCTCAGGTTACAGGTAATTAATGGCAGCTAAAGGCAGATACCTGTTTAAGGTATGTTCTTGACAATATGGTAGAAGCACATTGTGTATGTATGTATTGTGTGTTGCTCAGCTTATAAGAAAGTGATTGGCATCTAGGCTAGGTACAGGGAAGTCACTGCACCACTATACTCGTCCCTCATCAGACCCATCATTGAGTATAAAGTCCCCTTTGATATGTACCTAACCAGACACATGCAGATACTGAAATGTCTGCAAAGGTTCCTTCCAAAAAGAATACAGGGCATAATCATAACGTCCTATGCAGATCACCTCAAAGCCCTGTCGCTATACACGGTCTCCTACAGACTACTAAGAGATGATCTATGCCTGGCATACAAGGCATCCCTGGACCTGGTCTGATGAAATGTTTGCACATTGCACAGAACAAGCAGCATCAGAACTACTAGATCTAAAAACATACATTTTGCTTTCAACATAAATAAGACATGTTGGAGAAACAAATATATATCAGAGAATTCCCTTTCTCTGGAACAGGCTTCCCCATCCATGTGAAACAAAGTCCCTCCCTAATCCTATTTAAGTGCAGATTGAACCACGGGATGGAAAATCAAAAATTTACCCATCATCTGGCACCCACATCTGTAATGGACAGAGGCAGTTAATAAATCATGATGTAACCAACAGTCACTCCTATATAAATATCTAAAACATGTAACTTGTAGCACACATTTGGGTTGCATCGCTAGTGTTGTAAAGGCCCTAGTGGTTGTTAGCCTAATATACCCCTATGAAACTGTAAGTCAATGGAAAGTCAGTAGACTTTCTAGTGTTCCTGGTTGCAGAAGAATCTAGAAGGCTTCCTAAGGAGAAAAGCCAGATGGTACCATCTGATTTTGTAATGACTTTCGTAAAATGAACAGCATATCCACGTATGAAAGTTTTCTTCTGGCTAGGGTAGGTGTGTTGGTAGAACAGATGGGCAAGCCCATATTCCTCACTACCCTGAACATGACCAAATGGTACTGGCAGATTCCCCTAACCAAGAAAGTTATGAAAAAACTGCTTTCTCCAAAGCTGAAGGATTTTTCCAATATTGTGCCATACTCTTTGGTTTCCATTGTGCCCCAGCCACCTTCCAACGTCTAATGAAAAGGGTTGTATGGCCTCACCAAGCAGATGTGGCAGCTTACATAGATGACATGGTTATTCACTCAGAAGATTGGAGCTATTCCTTCCAAAAGGTGCATATAGTGTCAGACTACTTGCGATAGGCCAGATTCACTATTAATTCTCCAAAATGTAAGGTAGGCATGACAAAAATTTAGATACCTAAGGTATGTGATAAGTCATGGACTAATTAAACTCCAGAAAAGAAAATATTGAAGCAGTTGAGAACTAGCCCATATCTAAAAAGAAAAAGCATGCCTGGGTCTTCCTTGTACTTGATAAATAGTACGAAAAGTTTTCCCAGAGTCTGCTTCTATAACCAGTTCCCTAATGTACTGTACATCAGTAATGGCAGGATGCTGATAAGAACAAGTGTATACCACAGGCAGATCTAGCTTTAAAAAAAAAATTTAAAAAGTCTTTGTGCTGAGTCAGTTCTTGTCCCCTGACTTTTCTCATGCCATTCATAGCTTGTATGGATCCATCATAGGTTGGGTTAGGTGCAGTACTCACACTGAAAATTAACAGTGAAGAACGCCATCTTTTTCTAATAGAGAAAGTTAAATTAAAATGAAAGTCAGTATTCCACTGTAGAAGGAAGTAGCCAGCCATTCTACTATAGAAAAAAAGTGCCCAGCAATCCCAGTATAGAAAGTGCCTAGCTATTCCACTACAGAAAGAATGTGTGTAGCCATTCCACTATAGAAAGAAAGCACCCAGCCATTCCACTAGAGAAAAAAAGTGCCCAGCCATTCCACTATAGAAAGAACGTGCCCAACTATTGCACCATAGAAAAAAAGTGCCCAGCTACTCCACTATAGAAAGAATGTGCCCAGCCATTAGATTAGCTTGGGATCCCTTTGTACTATCTGCTTGGCAGAGAATTTACACTGGCTATAGGTCATGCACCGCTGCAATGGCTTCACCAGCAAAAGGAGGGCAGTATAAAACTATGCTTATGGGCACTAGCCTAGCATCTTTTCCAATTAAAAATGCAGCACCATCCAAGTGTACACAGTTACTACACACAGATGTTTCTGTGGTCTCAAAGCCATTAGCTTCAAGCTGAGTGGTTCATCTGTAGCATAGCATGATGGCACCACTTACAGTGTCTGGTAGGTGGTGCCAATGGGCACATTTAGGGATAAATAAAATATCTGAGGGTCATTAGCTATAACAACAGAGATTAAGGAAATGGAGAATATGAGACTTGGTCTATTTAAGAGTATTTACCTGAGATTACAGCCAGTTAATTGGATCTTAAGGCAAGAATGCATTTAAGGCAGTTTTTCCTGATGATACAATAGACATCAGTGGTAAGACAGTGGAGTTCCCATGGTTCATGGTTTCAGATGAGTCTGGAGGGTCTCCTGATGAGAAAGTATGTACCAAGGCTGAAGCAGGTGGCTCCAACATATGGAGTCTTCACATTTATGCTACTAGACTTCCAGTGGAATTGCTGGTAGTTGAAGTATGGAGTGATATGTTCCTGGAAAGAGTACTGAGCCATTGATTTAGTTTTGCTCGTATAAGTGCTGAGCCATATATTCTGCCAAGGAGTTGTGAGGCAGATATGTTGTTTTGTTTGTTTATGGAGATACTGTCCAAGATACTTTTATTTACTAAAGACAAGGTATCAGAAACTTTGGATTATATAGAACGTTATTCACTAAAGACAATTTTAAGACACTTATTTTTCCACAAACACTCGTGAAACATCATAGCTTTTATTCCTTTGTGACAAAGGCTCTTACATGCGTTTAATGCAGAGTAAAAATTATTGAAATAATGCAATTGTGAATCTAACTGCTAGGAACTCTAAAAGAGAAAGAAAACCAGCACCTCAGATGAGCAGGAGGTCTGGTAAAAGAGACTACATGCTAATGTATTCCTTTTGAGTTTAGCATTGCCACCAGTCACTTGCAGGAAGTCATATAAGAGAGACTGTATGTTTTTACCATTATCATTTGGCAGGAAGAGACATGGTGAAAGAGATTTTTGGTAATTTGCACCAGCTTGCATTTTCATCTGCCCACCAGCTTGATATCTGGTTTAGAAAACTTGCAAACGTATATAATTTTGTGACTGATGCAATCAACATTGTAAAGTTGAATGGTCATTGACCAGAAATTGTGTGTGGTGCAGTTAAGACAGACAGAGGACTACTGGAAAATAAAATGCACTATTTAATTGTTAAGCTCTTTGATTTTGTCAAATCACCTGCCGAATTACTTAGAAAAGGAAACCATGTGTAAAACAGCAAAAAAGTGGAAACTCTTTTTACTGTTGTAACAAAAGGTGGGTTTGGTACAAGATTTCTCAAAACAGGTGCTGAATGATAAAACAGCCTTTGTTCAAATACATTCTTTGTGATGCAGGAATAATCATTCTACATTCTTTAACTATCCAACAACACTGATAATTAGGTTACAACAAAAGAAGTACTTTTTTGAGTCAGCATATAAGGCACTGGGTTTTCTGCAGCAGTAATTCCATACCCAAGACCTTCACAATCTATCTGTGCGTTGCCCAATTGTATTGCAGTTCCTTTATGAAATTAAGATGGATACTGGAGGAAAGGACCATGATATTCCAACCAAGGCACTTTCATAACCCAAAATGAAGGCCGCACTCCCTTGGAAGTTTGCAGCCATCCCACTAAGTAACAATAGCATGAATACAAGTACATGCAGCTGGGGCATTTTACCTAAGGAAGTATAGTCTCCAGACACTTAGTGCATAAGGCTGCAGCAGGCCAGCTATTTTCAATTCCAGTCAGCAGGAAATTTTTGCCTCTTTCAGCAGAGGTTAATGGTGATCTGACTGACCTGAATGAGTCCTCACCCAAATCTCAGGAATCTGTTGTACCACATCATCAGAATAATAAACTAGCAGCTGAGGAAGGAAGAAGCCTTTATATCATTTCTTCACTTCTTTTACACACAAATCCCTAGGTCAAGGGTCAGCTCCCACTCAAGCAAAGAACAAGAAAAGTAAGAGGAAATTACACAAATCTCAACTTGGTATTAATGTCATGGCACCTTGGGGATTCCCCTACTCACACTGGAGTGTGCTTGTAGTTTCAAGGAGAAACCAGGGTGAGTATGAAGTTTCTTGTAAATTTTGAGACTTGCAATATTGTTATATTATTTTAAAAGGCTATATCTTCAGGCAGGTGCACTGCTACAAATTAGGCATGATATTGCCTAACTCTTGCTGTTAATAGGTTATTATAAAAGTTGTTGAATGGATATTGATTGTTTAGTGTAGATTCTGTAGTAGCATTTTAAAGGTTTATAATGTCAGCATTAAACACACCTTTAAACATGTGAGGTCTAGGATCGAATGTGAAAAGGAACTTTCTCTTGAAGTGGCTCCAAGTTTAGAAATGTGAAATATCATTGATACAGTAGATGAAGGTGTGTTAGAAGCATCAACATTGCCATGGCAGCAACTAGAATGGCCTGGCTGTTGCTAGTCTGCTGCATTCCAGTAAAACAGGTAAGGCAATTTTAATACAACCCAAACTGGGCCGACAAATTGTAGACAAAACCACTGATGCCAAACCAAAATGGGTGTCAGTCCGGGTAAGAGCTCCTGAGATAATTTTGATACTAGGAGCGATCTATATCCCAAGTACAGACTCCCCAGACTTCTTTGCTAAATTTTTAGCTTCATTGAAAATATTTAATCCCCAACAGCACCCGATTCTTTTAGGGGAGGACTTAATGTGACGATCAACTCCATAGTAAATTTTTCCAGTCCAACAGAGGAAAGACATATCAAAGCACAATGGATCTTAGTAGACAGGATACAGGCATTAGGGTTACAATATATATGAAGATTGCTTTGCTCTACCCATCAGACCCTGGATATACTTTTACATCCCCCTCAGGAGATAGTTGCAATAGGCTAGATTATTTTGTGCTTTCAGCAGCAACAATAGCAGAAACCATTGAAGAGAAGAATTGCATTGTCCCTACTCAGATCATGGGGTGGGGGATAAATCTCTCTGTTATATGGGACTCATTCAATTCTCAGTGTCACAAAGGCTTGGGAGATGAATCCTCTTAACCTAGCAGATGATGACTAACAGTTTCATTAGCAAGGACTCCATTGAGGTAAAGACTTTAATGAAACAAAAGCCATGGCATGGCTGGTGGGAAACATTTAAGCTGAACATAAAAGATATATGTGCTACAGCAAAGGCTAGACTACTGGGCTCGATGAAGAGGCACAATGAAGAATTAGAAGAGAAGATACACCTAGCTTATGTCCAGTTGAGTAGCTTTAAGTTTAAAGACAAGTCTAACATGCATCTCTATAAGCAATTACAAAATAAGATATATATTGCCTTATTAGACAACTATGTCTTATAAGGGCAACTCTGCAAAACTGGGCATTAACAGATTAGCTAGGGGAATTCCTAGCATGTAGGATGAAACAGAGAAGAGCATGAGCCAGCATTGGCTGTAATACAACTAGTTCAAAGACCTTAATTACCAAGCTCACAGAAATTCATTTTTACACATCGTTATATGCTGCTCTAGAGCCCTTGTCTTCTTACTAATTCCAGAACAATCTTACTCCTGTCACTGACAATCTGCCACTACCTCAGGTAGATCCTAGCCAACTCCTGTTGTTAAGACCCCCTCCCATAACCTTACAGTAGGTAATTAAACCATTATAGAAAAACCTGCTAGAAAGGTCTCTGGCCTAGCTGGACTGGCCCCTGACCTGTATAAACTTTTGAAAGGCCAATGAATTCCCTTTTAAACAGTTTTGTATAATGAAGTTAAAGAAACAGGGGAGGTACCGATTTCTAAGTGTGAATCTATCAAAATGATGGTCCAAAGCCAGGGAAGGACTCACAAGTTAGTAATTATAGGCCAATTTCTTTAATTAATGTGCAGGCTAAACTGTATGTTAAAGTCCTGACCGATAGATTCAATGCAACCTTGTCTTCTATAATACATCAGGGACAGGCCGTATCTGTTAAGTGTTGTTCTAGCATGAACCATCTTAACACTTTACTGTTCTATTTGCTCTATTTACAGGCAGTCAAAATATAAAGTGAAACTGCAGTAACAGTACTGGACTTTGAGAAAGCTATCGACTCAGATTCCTAAGGATATATTTGGGTGACCTTACAAAAATTTGGCCTGCCCACAAAAAATTTTCCTGCTCCATGAGTTTATTAGGGCAGTGAAAACCCTATATAAGGATCCATTTGCAAAGATCTTGACAGTCCAAACTCCCCCCACTTTTTTCGGCCTTTAGCGAATCTGACTAAGACCTGAATATTCAGGTATGGGAATTGATGGGAATGGGGGCATGCCTCCACCAGTTTGCAAATGATCCTCTTATATTTACAGAAAACCCAATAAATGTCATTCCCATCATTCTTATCAACTTGGTAACATTTTATGAGACATTGGGACTCAGAGAATGTAAGTCAAATTCAGTTATTCCCAGCAAACAAAGCAGCCAAGAGTCTAAAAGAGAGAGAGAGAGAGAGAGGACTTCTCCCTTAAGGTGAAGCCCAAATACCCCAAAATACCTGGGGATTCTGTTGGCTCATGATTATGGGGAAATTGTAAACTTGAACTTAAGACCCCTATTTGAAGAACTGCTTATGGATGCACATATCTGGAAGAAACTCTGCCTTCCTGGTGGGGCAGGATTTCAGTGTTGTGAATAATGATGTCCTTCTATTCCAATGTAGCAGTATTCTATTAGTGGGTTTACCCTTCTTCCACTCAAGTTGTCCGTCCAGGTTTCCAAAGATTTTCAGTCTATCTAGGTGCAATGGACTTCTGACATGGAGCCAGGAATGTGGTCCATAAAAGTGACGTCTGCACGCACCAGCTCTCAGAACTTTTCAGCCGCTAGCGGTACGCCAGGTGTTCCTGCTACTCGCAGATGGCGGATCTGAATATTAACAAAGGTAAGTACCCCATTGGGGATTCTTTCAGTCCTTTTTTGTATAGTTATAGTCTGTTCATGTCCAGTAAGAGTAAGAGCAACTGTGGTCATCAGTGTCCTCATAAAGACACCCACGACCAGTGTCTTTTCTGTTTGGGAAGGGAACCCGATTAGAAAAACTGCATTATCTGCAAATTGTTCATCTCCAAGACCCTTCATTGCTGTTTACAGGCTCTTGCTTTGTACTTTGAGAATCAGCGTCTAAGACAGATTCCACTCGGTATGGAGGATGGCTCCGGTGCCTTGTCCGAACCACCAAGGAAGAGGGCCAAGTCCATGTGGTCTACTACTTCCACTGCACCTCCCTGCATCACTCCTCAGCCTGTAGCCATTGTCAGCTTGGTTGAGTACCCAGCTTCTGCCACAGCAGATACAGCAGGTACTTTACAGGAGGTCACACAATCTAGGGTGGACATGTCCAGTCCGGGGAGGACATACCGGTGCCTGCTCCAGATGCCGGGGGGGGCCAGTGCCTTCGATGGGTGCTTCGGACTCAGCCTCCACCATTCCACCAATTACCCCTAGGCCTACCACCAGCCAGACACCTGCTAGGCCTTCTAAAAAGAAACAAAAGACTAGACATCTTTCTCCAGCACCAGAGGCCTTACCCAATTGGCAGGCCTTTAGCCAAAGGCTATACAATGCTTTCATGGCCCTTAGGCCTTCCACTGAAGCTGCTCCTGCTGTTCCACCTCTTTTCAGTCCTAGACCTGCCATCCCTGAAAGGACTGTGACTCAGCCAGCAGAGGAGGAGTTGTCTGACTCCTCAGAGGACTCAATGTCCTACTCTTCCCAGATCTCATCCCCCCCTGGGGTATGGATCTCATGAGGAAGTCTCTGCAGAGTCTGTTTCCTCAGTGGAAGACTTAACTTTTGGGAACACTGTTAACCTGATGAGAGATCACTTCAAGTGGATTTGCTCAGACATGTCTGAGGCACAAAAAAGATTTTATGATCTCATATAGATGGACTCTCCAAACCCTTCACCAATTCCACCTGTTCAACCTGCCTTTCTAGATCCATTTGCTACGGCATCCATTAACCCTGATTCTCTACCTCCTGCACCTCATAGGGCAGATAGATTATACAGGGTCCCTGACTCAGACAAATTATTGTTCAAGTGCCCTCCGACAGACCCTGCCACTATCTCCATTTCCATGGACAGGGCATCCAAACTCCTTCCTACCACCACTGTCCTCCCTGCAGATAAGGACAGCAAGGCTATGGAGAGGTAGGGAAAGAAGATTTACACGTCTGCCACCTTGGCTTTTAGGGAAACAAATTACCAGTCTCACATGGCAAAATACTCTCTTGCTCTGCTGGACAAAGCCTCCAAGGAGTTGAATGACATCCCTGAATGTGCTGCCAAAGCATCTCTGACTGCCTTGCTGGGCCTGATTTCCCAAGTAAACAAGCACTCCCTTAGGTGTGGGTATGATGCAGCTGAGGCCTCAGCTATGTCAGCTGCATCAGCATCCGTTTTAAGGAGATATTCCTGGCTGCTCCTACATCCCCTCCCTGATGATTTCAGAGCCAGGCTCCTGAATGCTCCTCTGGACCACTCAGCCCTCTTTGGTGCCAAAGTGGCTGACCTCTTTAAGTCTCTGCAGCAAAAAGGGAAGGAACTACAGGATCTCAAGCATCTCTTAGTCTCTCCTATCCCTGGGTTCCAGAGGAACTACCCGCTAAGACACAATTTATAATAAAGAGCTCCAGGCCTTCAGCCCCTGCTAGGTCTCGAAGACTGCCCAGAAAACAGCCCGACCAACCTAGGACTCCTTAGCCCGCTAGCCAGAGGCCCTCCTTTCCTGACTGGGCAGGCAGTGTCTGACTGCCTGCCACAACTCCTTCCACTGTCCACCCATCTCTCTCACTGTCTCCCTACATGGTCCCTCGTGACATCAGATAAGTGGGTTTTGTCCATCCTCCGGAAGGGTTACTTTATGATTTAGATCATCCCTCCTCCAAGACTGGCCATGCCACAACCACCTGCATCTCAACAGTCCCTTTGCGATCAGGTCTTAAACAACCTGCTGCTTCAGGGCACCATAGAATCAGTTCCCCCTCCTTCTCAAGGGAAAGGATTCTACTCCAGAATATTTCTGGTCCCCAGGAAGGAAGGACCATGGAGGCCTATCTTAGACCTCTCCCACCTCAACCTCTTCTTAAAGGTCCCCTCCTTCAGGATGCTCACCTTACACACTCTCTTTCCCCTCATTCTCCCTCAAACTTTCATGGCAACCCTGGACATAGAGGAGGCCTACCTTTACATTCCCATAAAGCCTACCTTCAGGAAATATCTCAGATTCCTAGCAGGCTGCTCTCACTTTCTATTCTGTGCCTTGCCTTTTGGGCTTTCCACTGCTCCAAGGATATTCACAAAATACCTGGCTCCAGTGATTGCCTACTGCAGGACCAAGGGAGTACAAATATTCCCATACCTAGATGACCTCTTATTCCAGGCAGCAGACAGACAAACCCTCATTCACACAAAAGACCTCCTGCTCCTGCTGCAGTCTATAGGGTTCCTGATAAATTTACCAAAGTCCCAACTTCATCCTGCACAGGACATTGTCTTCCTGGGATGCACAATCAGGACAGACATCATGATGGCCTCCCTTCCAGGGGAAAAAGTGGTATCTCTTACCCACCACCTTCGCTCTGCCCTTCATTCATCAGAACTGACTGCAAGACAATTCCTGAGACTACTGGGGTACATGGCAGCCACTATACCCATGCCACCCATAGTGAGGTTACACATGAGGAAATTTCAGTGGTACCTTCGCTCAGTGTGGACCCAGTACTCCCATCCTCTTGATTTCAGGGTCCCACTCCTCCCCTGTCTTCACCAAGAATTGAAATGGTGGCTAGCTCAGGTAGCCCAGAACCTGGGACTACCCCTACAAATGCCTCCCCCCTCCCAGACCATGCACACAGAGGCCTCAGATCTGAGATGGGGGGGGGGCAACTCTGGGTCCAAGGATAGTGCAAGGTCTCTGGACAGACCGACACAAACAAGAGCACATAAACATCAGGGAAATGAGAGCGATCCTTCTCGCCCTGCAGGCCTTCCAACCTTACCTCCAGCAGGGCCTCCTAAAGATATTCACAGACAACACCACGCTTATGTGGTACCTCAACAAACAAGGAGGGACCAAGTCCTACCTCCTATGCAGATTAGCTCTACAGGTATGGGAGCTGGCTACCTCTCAGGGAATCACCCTCCAGGCAGCCTACATCCCGTCCCTGCTCAACTCACAGGCAGATTCACTAAGCAGAACCAAATCAGACAGCCACAAATGGATGCTGTCAAGAGATGTGTTTCTAAATATGGTCCACAGGTGGGGTATTCCACAGATAGACCTGTTCACCTCCTCCATAAACAGGCAACTCCAAAGCTATTGCTCCAGGACACACAACCCAAAGGCTTTACAAACAAATGCCTTCTCAATTTCATGGAAGGGGATATTCCTGTATGCATCCCCCCCTTCCCATTAATTCAGAGGGTCCTACTGAAAAGTCAGCAGGACTCACCAAAAATCTTGCTGGTGACTCCCTACTGGCCAAGGCAGCACTGGTTCCCTCTACTACTTCATCTGTCCAAGGGCAATCACCACAAGTTACTCCCCTCAGTGGACCTAATCACACAGCACAAGGGGATACAGATGCACCCACACTGGCAGTCTCTGCACCTCTCCCTGTGGTGGAAAGAGTTCTGATTCCCTTCAGACACTATAAAATGAGGATGTGCTTTCAGTCCTGCAGGAGGCCAGGAAACCCAATACAAGAAAATCATATCTCACCAAATGGAAAAGGTTTACTATCTGGTGTCATAAAAGACAGATCGATCCGCTGGACAGCGATATTCCTCTGATTCTGTCTTACCTGTGTGAACTCTTGCAGTCAGGTTTGTCTTACTCCTCTTTAAAAGCACACCTGTCTTCCATATCTACCTGCCTGCCTATAGACCCCCGCTTGCATCCAGACTCCCAGCCAAACTTTCCTCAAGGGTGTTCTGCATCTAAGACCTCCCAGGAAAGCATCCCCTCCTCCCTGTTATCTTAATTATGCGTTAGAAAAACTCACTCTGGCACCCTTTGAACCAGCTGACAAGACCCCCTTGAAGTTTTTCACATGGAAAACTGTACTGCTAGTAGCTTTGACATCAGCCAGAAGGGTCTCAGAGCTTCAAGCCCTTATGGCTACACCATATGGATAGGGTCACCCTTAGGACAAATCCTTCCTTCACTCCCAAGGTGATCAACGACCTTTCCTTGAATCATGCTATCCATCTGCCTACCTTCTTCCCTAACCCTCAGGGAGATAGTGAGACAGTCCTTCATTCCCTAGATGTTCACAGACAACTTAGGTTTTATTTGCATAAAACCAGACCTTTTTGCAAATCAGACAAACTGTTTGTGTCCTTTCACCCCAGGGCTCTGGAGAAAGCAGTGGGCAAACAGATAATTTCATCCTGGATTTTCAGGGCTATTTCTTTTTGCTACTCACACCAGAGGAAGACCTTGACAGGCAATGTCAGGGCACATTCCACTAGAGCTATGGCCTCTTCTGGAGCCTTTTTAAAATACCTAGACACTAACTCCATTCTGGAGGCAGCTACTTGGTCCTCTGTGCACAAATTCACCAGACACTACAAACTTGACCATATCTCCAAGGCCAGGGCAGGGTTTTCCAGGGCTATCCTGCATGGATTCCTGTAGTCCTCTACCAGGCCACCTCCCAGCCAGTAGTGAGATTTTGTACTCACCCACTAGTAGTATACTGCAACACTGGAATAGAAGGACATAGGAAAGTTGTGTAAAATCTTACCATAACCACTGATGTCCTTCTCTTCCATGTTGCAGTATTCCTTCCCTCCCACCTCCCCCCTCATATGCTTGCACTTTCTGTCCTTGGCTTCTGGACAGGCTATGCCCTTCAGGACTGGCTCCATCTGGGGCTTCTAACTATGTTCTGAGGGCTGGTGTGTGCAGACATCACTTTTATGGCCCATGTTCCTGGCTCCACATCAGACGTCCAACGCACCTAGAGGGACTGAAAATCTTTGTAAATCTGGCCGGAAAACCTGAGCGGAAGAAGGGTAAACCCACTAGTAAAATACTGCAACATGGAAGAGAAGGACATCTATGGTTATGGTAAGAGTTTACACAATTTTCCTTTCTTCCCAAAATGTTTGTATATCTTTGCTACTCCAGTGGCATAAAGGGATAAAGCCCTGACTATGACCTAGCCAACCCAGGTTTGATTAGCATCTTGTGTGACTAATGGAGCTGCAGGGAAGGATGGGCATTACCATCCTAGAGTGGATGGGTGGACCTGGGGCATCTCCTGTGTCATTCCTTAGTGGAAGATGGGGGGGATCCACTTGTAGGTGTAACTAGAAATGTGGAATAAGGGTGGAGATGTGGCTGAGCTACTGCAGAGATGGGGGTGATACTCCACTTATCTCCATTGCATGCCCTCCTCTCAGACAAAACCAAGGTCCAAGATGGGGGGAGAAACCAAGTAAGTCATAGCAAACCCCCCTCGGGACAGACGTTAAGATGTGCCAAGCCTCAGATGAGTAAGTTCCACAACCAACCCCACTTTTACCAGAATGGTCAATGAGAGCAAGGAAGCAGCTGGTACTAATGAAGGAAAGGAAGAGGGATCAAAAAACCTTCTAGATATCTTACAACATTTACCCATTCCCTCAACTAGCAAGTGCTTCGAAAAATTAAGAGGTTGGTGATGCAGTTTTATGGGATGGCAAAAAAGCAGAAGCTCCCTAGCTGTGCCCTACTTCTGAGATCTTTAGCTGTGCCGTGTCTTCCAAGAAGTTTAGGCAACACTGCCTATCAGATGTCTACTGTATGGTGGACATCACAACACATTTCTCTTATATAGAATGGCAGATGTAGATGATGCCCTGTGGTCCTCCTAAGAGGTGAGGATTCTGCAGATCTCTAACCATAGGGCTTTATTATGTTACACAAAATTTCTTCCAAAATATGTCAAGATGTGGTGTACTATAGACATAGAACATAACACTTTAAGAAACTTTCTTGTCATTACCCAAAATTAGTCATTTGTAGGGAGAAATGCCCTTATGGGACAACTCACATTTGAAGGTAGGGGAAAACTGAAATATTGGAGAAGTTGGGAAGTTAAAGGCTTGAGCCTTCTAGAGCATCTAATAAGGCATAATGACAGCCCTCCCTCTACATTTGTTCCTTTCCACCATTCCCCATACCACCACTGTAACCACCCTAAATCTGAGTTATGGAAGTACCTACAACTAAGACAAGCATTTCTGTATTTTCAGTAAAGGGTGACTGTGGTGAAAAGCTTTTATATAATTTTAGTAACTTTGTATGATCTACTTCTTGGATGTGACTGTCACATCTCTATGTGTTATTGTCTAAGGTAAACATTGAAAAGAGTAAGGGCTTTATTTCTGGACAATTTTTAAGGTTTTAGATAAAGCAGGTCAAGGTTCTTTTCATGACGATTCTGAACATCTTCATTCTCTATCTGGCTCTTCTAGGCTTTTATTGCATCATCTGTGACTGATTTGTAAGGTGATTTGGACTCCTGTAAAGTTGTTAGAAAAGGGTGTACCAAACATAGATACTGTTCTCATTGTGCACGTGCATTGAGTAATGAGTTCCATATGTTTTAGAAATGCAGTTTTGTGTGACCCCAATGGGATTGTATGGCACTGATTGCATCTAAACTGTTACATGCTGAGTTAGCAGTTGCACCACATTCTTGTATTATAGGGAATTATTATGCTACAATCCAGCTTAATAAGGGCCAAAGGGTATGGCTGCCTCA